>NC_054376.1:67218495-67430995 GCF_017654675.1 Xenopus laevis
TTGATTAGTTGCACCTGAACAGACTGTATAAATAGAACCCCTGGGACTCCAGTGGAGCTTGCTCTAGTGTTAGCTTCTCTTAAGTGTTTGCTCGTTAAGTGGGGGATCTGTAAGTGGAGTTACAAACACCGGAGTTCTGTAAGTGGAGTTACAAACACCGGAGTTCTGTAAGTGGAGTTACAAACACCGGAGTTCTGTAAGTGGAGTTACAAACACCGGAGTTCTGTAAGTGGAGTTACAAACACCGGAGTTCTGTAAGTGGAGTTACAAACACCGGAGTTCTGTAAGTGGAGTTACAAACACCGGAGTTCTGTAAGTGGAGTTACAAACACCGGAGTTCTGTAAGTGGAGTTACAAACACCGGAGTTCTGTAAGTGGAGTTACAAACACCGGAGTTGAAAACTAAAGGAGGTTCAAACTACTGTAGGTCAAAAGTTTGTTCTAAACCCTCATTTTTTTTCTATATATTTATTTATATTTTTTCCTGTTTTGATCTGTAACTGGGATAATGAGTGCTAGCAAGATTGAAGGTCTGACTCAGTGCACAGTCTGTCATATGTATGCAGATTTGGAACAAGAGATCCAAAATGCTTACCTCTGTGGTGGATGTGAGCAAATTGCCACTTTGGAGGCTCAAGTTAGAGCACTAGAGCAACAAATTGCAACACTGCGGTCGATTGACAATCTTGAAAGGAGTCTTTTGCTCACTGAGCAGGACCTAGCGGGGTCAGATAGTTTGGGGGGAACAGAACAGCAGCAGGATGTTGAGGCAGCTAGCTGGGTGACAGTTAGAAAATCTAAGGTGGGCAAAAGGAAAATGGAGGCTGATCCGGAGATTATACATCGCAACAAATTTGCCAGATTGTGTGAAGATGATGGGAGTATGAACTCTGGATTGGCAATTCTAGATGGGGCTGATCTCTCTAACAGCCGGGAGACCAGTTTCTCTAGTAGTGGTGGGGGGGAGAGTAGAGTCAGGCCTAAGCAGATTGTGGTTGTAGGGGACTCAATTATTAGGAAAGTGGATAGGGTAATTTGTCGTCCGGATCGCTACAACCGAACAGTTTGCTGTCTACCTGGTGCCAGGGTTCGGCATGTGGTTGATCGGATAGACAAATTATTGGGTGGGGCTGGGCACGACCCAGCTGTCTTAGTGCATATCGGTACTAATGACAAAATAAATGGTAGATGGAAGACCTTAAAGAATGATTTCAGGGATCTAGGCTCTAAGATCAAGGAAAGGTCTTCCAATGTAATCTTTTCTGAAATTTTGCCTGTGCCACGTGCAAGTTTAGGAAAACAGCGGGAGATTAGGGAGCTTAATGCGTGGCTCAAGTCTTGGTGCAGGAAGGAAGGGTTTGGGTTCCTAGAGCACTGGGCTGACTTTTCGTTGGGGTACAACCTATATAGCCGTGACGGTTTGCACCTCAATGGAAGGGGGTCCGCGGTGCTAGGGGAAAGAATGGCTAAGAGGTTGGAGGAGTGTTTAAACTAGGCAAGAGGGGGGTGGGTGAGATAAAGGATTATGGGGAAGCTAGTGTAGACGGGGTAGTGGGGTTAGTAAGGGGTCATGGGGGAGGAGTGAGGGGGGCATACAGTTTACCAGCTAAGGAGGTCCCTCTGTTACAAGGAAAACAGAATAATACTAACTTAACGTATAATTCTTCACTAAGTAATGCACATTTCAAAAGTAAAAGTAGTAACCTCCGCTGTATGCTGGCAAATGCACGGAGTTTGTCAGGTAAAATGGGAGACCTAGAATTAATTGCATGCTCTAAAAATTATGATATAATTGGTATCACTGAGACCTGGTGGGATGAAACATGTGACTGGATTGTGAATTTAAATGGTTACACCCTTTTTAGGAGGGACAGAGGGATTAAAAAGGGTGGAGGAGTGGGTTTGTATGTAAAGCCTGAATTAAAGCCATGCGCTAAAGAAATAAAAATAGCTGGCACTGGTGAGGGTGTAGAATCACTCTGGGTAGAGATTTCGACTGGGCAAAAGGTATCAAAAAGAATTATCATTGGTGTATGCTATAAACCACCTCGTATAAGTGTCGAGTATGAAGCCCAGCTACTCTTGCAGATACAAGCGGCTTCACAGCTGGGTCAAGTTGTTGCTATGGGTGACTTCAATTATCCAGACATTGACTGGGGTAATGGGGTTGCTAAGACAGAAAAAGCTAGTAGGTTTGTAAATATGCTGAATGACAACTTTTTATTCCAGCTCGTTCAAGAACCTACTAGGAATAACTCTCTTTTGGACCTTGTAATAACTAACAATACTGAACTCATCTCTAACATTTGTGTGGGTGAGCATTTAGGGAATAGTGATCATAACATGGTCTCCTTTGAGATTCTGTTGCAGAAGCAATTCTATAAGGGAGTAACTAAAACACTAAATTTCAGACGTGCAAACTTTGACAGTATAAGGGCATCTCTGCAACATATTAAGTGGGAAATGCTTTTCACAGGGTTAAACACAGAACAAAAATGGGAAGTCTTTAAAATGCTGCTTAATAAATATACTTGTCAGTATATTCCACTTGTAAGCAAGGAACGTTGTTGCAAAGCAAAACCTTTTTGGTTCAATAGAAGCGTTGGTGTTGAGGTGGGTAAGAAAAGACGTGCTTTTAAGGCTTTCAAGTTAGCTGGTACAGCCGAAACATTTATAAGGTACAAGGAGGCCAATAAATCATGCAAAGAAGCTATAAGGCAAGCTAAAATTGCTATAGAAAAGGATATTGCAGCAAGCAGTAAAAAAAATCCCAAATTATTTTTTAAATATGTCAATAGTAAAAAAATGAAGCAGGAAGGGGTGGGACCCTTACTATCAGAGGGGGATCAGCTGGTTGATGAAAACAAAATAAAAGCGCAGATTCTGAACTCGTATTTTTCATCTGTTTACACAAATGAAGAACCAGTAACTGAAGGTTTCCTTCTTAACACTCCCAATTCTAGTAATACAACTAATGATGCATGGTTCACACAAGAAGAAATTCAAAAGAGGCTTGAACAGGTTAAGATTAACAAAGGTCCAGGGCCAGATGGTATTCATCCCAGGGTAATTAGCGAGCTTAGCTCTGTGATTGCCAAACCTCTTTACTTAATTTTTCAGGATTCATTGAGATCTGGTATTGTGCCAAGAGACTGGCGAATTGCTAATGTGGTGCCTCTATTCAAAAAAGGATCCCGTTCTCAGCCTCAAAACTATAGGCCAGTTAGTCTGACGTCAGTATTAGGAAAGCTTTTCGAAGGGTTAATAAAGGATAAGATACTGGACTTCATAGCAAATCATAATACTATGAGTTTGTGCCAGCATGGTTTTATGCGTAATAGATCTTGCCAGACTAACTTAATTTCTTTTTACGAGAATGTAAGTAGAGACCTCGATTCTGGGATGGCAGTGGATGTGATTTACTTAGACTTTGCTAAAGCATTTGATACAGTGCCACACAAAAGGTTACTGGTTAAATTAAGGAATGTTGGCCTGGAACATAGTATTTGTACCTGGATAGCGAACTGGCTAAAAGATAGACTACAAAGAGTGGTGGTAAATGGAACATTTTCTAATTGGACCAGTGTTGTTAGTGGAGTACCGCAGGGCTCTGTACTAGGTCCCTTGCTTTTCAACTTGTTTATTAATGACCTGGAGGTGGGCATTGAAAGTACTGTTTCTATTTTTGCAGATGATACTAAATTGTGCAGAACTATAGGTTCCATGCAGGATGCTGCCACTTTGCAAAGTGATCTGTCTAAACTGGAAAACTGGGCAGCAAACTGGAAAATGAGGTTCAATGTTGATAAATGCAAGGTTATGCACTTTGGCAAAAATAATATAAATGCAAGTTATACACTAAATGGCAATGTGTTGGGAGTTTCCTTAAATGAAAAGGATCTAGGGGTCTTTGTAGATAACACGTTGTCTAATTCTGGGCAGTGTCATTCTGTGGCTACTAAAGCAAATAAAGTTCTGTCTTGCATAAAAAAGGGCATTAACTCAAGGGATGAAAACATAATTATGCCTCTTTATAGGTCCCTGGTAAGGCCTCATCTGGAGTATGCAGTTCAGTTTTGGACTCCAGTCCTTAAGAGGGATATAAATGAGCTGGAGAGAGTGCAGAGACGTGCAACTAAATTGGTTAGAGGGACGGAAGACTTAAATTATGAGGGTAGACTGTCAAGGTTGGGGTTGTTTTCTCTGGAAAAAAGGAGCTTGCGAGGGGACATGATTACACTTTACAAGTACATTAGAGGACATTATAGACAAATGGCAGGGGACCTTTTTACCCATAAAGTGGATCACCGTACCAGAGGCCACCCCTTTAGACTAGAAGAAAAGAACTTTCATTTGAAGCAACGTAGAGGGTTCTTCACAGTCAGGACAGTGAGGTTGTGGAATGCACTGCCGGGTGATGTTGTGATGGCTGATTCAGTTAATGCCTTTAAGAATGGCTTGGATGATTTTTTGGACAGACATAATATTAAAGGCTATTGTGATACTAAACTCTCTAGTTAATATAGGTATGGGTATATAGAATTTTAATTAAAAGTAGGGAGGGGTGTGTGTATGGATGCTGGGTTTTCATTTGGAGGGGTTGAACTTGATGGACTTTGTCTTTTTTCAACCCAATTTAACTATGTAACTAACTATGTAACTATGAAAAATGCAAAAATAAAACCTTTCAACTGTTTTACCCACAATGCAACATTCTATCCTAGGATTGCAGTGAAAATTGTGCTTCTTGCAATATTTGTATGTACTGTACCTTTTTACTAATTTAAGCTAAGGTGAAGGGCTGTCTTGTACCAGCATGCACAGCAACACATTCACATTATTGGTGCAGCTCAAAATTAGAACATCTCCTTGTCTCTCTTTGACCTTCCAATGTTAAATGGTCTGTGTCCACCACTAACAGGGAGTAATGGTTTAATGGGCCAAAGTACTGTGCAAGGAGTACAACAAATTCCGGCCATATAGAGGTTACAATTTAAAAGGTGCAAAGTTTGCTACTGGTCTAGTAAGTCATTGCTGTGTGGATATTGGTAAAGAGAACACCAGTTATACGAGCTGTACAATTCTTAGAACTATGAATAGTCTACAACTACATTGTCTGCACTCCATTCTATGGTAACACAGCAAGACAGTTCTTATAAATTCAGCTAAGACCAATATTCTCTTCTATATGCATCACATAGCACCATTATGCAGCCAGTAATATTTTAGCTGACTTTAGCAATGAAATGTCAATAAAAAAAAATTTCCATTGAGTGTACTGAGTGTACTTGTAAGGTAATATATGGTTATAAAAAGAGCAATATTCTGTATAAGCATACTTTAAAAGGTGTTTTTCAACTTAGTCTAGGACAGAGTGGGCTTAAATTACAGAGAAGAGTGGAAAAAGTAACTATTAACCAGCTCACAGCATAGAAAAGCAATTATTTAACATGCCATACCCCCTGCTGTTGAATGGCATTATAAATTAAAGCTTCGTTTTTTGGATGTACTACGTGAAAATGCAGCATGATTCATATTTATCGTACATCCAGTACATGTTGCTATACACTTTGGTAGCATATAAGGGAGCTATTAGCTGAAAACACAAGTTTTTTAGTTTTTTTTAATAAACTTTTCAATTTGCATTGGAGCTTTGACATGCCTTATTCAAAAACCCTTTATAGAAAGCTCCAAACTGTGGTAAGGCAATCTCCCACTGAGTCCATTTTAAGCAAATAATCCAATTTCTTTTCTTCTTATTTTTTTCTCTAATAATAAAACAGGAGTTTGTATATGATTCTAAGTTGATAACCAACCATCCCTGAACTTTGTTTCAAAATGCTCCACAAATAGTTTCCTGTGGTCCGCCTATGTTATATTTACCCTCACCCCACTCAAGTTTATCCCACATCTATCTCAGAGAAGAAGCACTATTCCTCCAGTTCCCACTTAAAAGAACCTCTATATATTAATTTTTGGTTTTCTGTGGGTTTGCCTTATGGCAATAGTTTCATCAGAGATGAAATAAATATCTGCTGGCCAATGTATTTCATGTAATGTTCAAAATGTTCTGGAAATTGTGGCCCCTTAGACCATTAAATGTGTTCTTAGCTGCTCTAAACACATCTGTTTTTGCATTAATCTGCCATAGTGTGTCTAGTATTTACTTTATTCTGTGTGACATTGTCACAAACCAGTAACTTGTAAAACATTCCATCTGTACTGGAAGTTCTTATATAATGGCCCTCTGATCTCTTGCCTATGCTTTTTATCACATTGTTGGTATATTCGCCTATGTATTATACATCAGTAAATATTAATCCTAAATAAAGCATGGTAATAGAAGGTCAAGAGCCAAGAATAATTGTTTGAATTGCTAAATTATTTACTTATAACAAATTATTTGGAGTTATGCATTAAACCAGTAACTCATACCACTACTCAGCATCTTTTATCAGTCAAGTACAGTTAGGAGGATGAAGACAAATATCAGATTGATTGCTATGTCGATTGCAAATGTTGAAAGTGTTCCCACATAACTGCAGTATTTGCTGTCAGAAAATGGTAGCTGTAAGCACAATTCTTCACTTTCACATGACTGGAGGTAGGAAAGTCAAGATCTACAATTTCAGTCTTCACATTAATTGTGTTTATTAAAAGCAAGTAGCTATAATTACATAGAGATCGACTAAATGTTCTACAGAAGCAGCATATATTTCAGAGAAATTATATTATTGCTTGATTTTTTATAGTCTTAAAAAATGCTAATGAATGGATTACAGTATTCCATGTAAATCTGGGGCTTTAATTATCGAAATGTTGCGTCAATAAAAGAAGACACCTGCATTTTTTAAATGCTGTAAGTCCTGTGATCTTTCTTCTTTGTTATTCTATTTAACTACTACTTGCACCCGGGAGATCACATTATACACCTTTGGAACTGAAAAAATGTTCTGCACTTGATACAAGGCCACACTGTAATGACTGAGACGTAGCACTTTGCATATGATTAAATAAGTATCTTTCATGTATTTGTTAAAGACTGGTGAATGCAGAAATTATTTGCTTATTTTTTATTTTTCTTGCATCTGTGTGCCTGTTTTTGACATTGGTGTGCATCTCTGTGTTATGGATATATATTTCCATAACACAGAGATGCACACCAACCAACCAATCAATGTAGAAACCAGTTGTCCATGTGTATGTACAAGATTTTGCAAACACTGTATTAATATTTAGTTGTATAACCACTTTCTGAAAACTTCACATAGGCGTCTTCTAATTGTAACAGTACTCACAGGTAACTTTAGGCCTTCTTTGATCTTCCTGGAGTCTTTGCCACTTTGGCTATTCTTCTATTCATTCAAATAATAGTTTTGCATTTTTTCCCAAGTCTTTTAGGTTTTGGTTGCCATTTTAAAGCATCAGATCATTTAAGCCTATAATTTTCTGCACTTCTTTATATGTTCAAGCCCCTTTCCCCTCTCCAATCAACTGTTTGAACAATGTCTGGAACAACCCATTTTACTCAAATTTGCTGCCTTCCTTAAGGGCCATTACTGACACCTGTTTTTTCACAGAATGAATGACTCACTAATTGAACTCCACACCGCTATTATTTGGAACAAGTTATTATTTTGAACACTGCTATTATTTGGAACAAGCTATTATTATTTTGAACAATGCTATTATTTGGAACAAGCCTCAATTAATGATTCAGTTACACAGAATCAGCAGCATGCATGTCATGACCATTGGGTCTGTTGTTTTTCTATTACTCTACTACAGCTACTAGAAATTATTTGCCAAATAAATTATAAATAATTTCTACCAAAAACAGTTATTGATTAAATTAGTGATGCGTTTCTCAAATTTTTTTCGAGACAAATTGGCCCATCAATAACAAACGCCAAAACATATAAATATATATCACAAATCTAATCTACTGTTCTTACACAATAGTAACAGTGAGAACATAGGAACAGTTAGAAGTACATTGCTTTTCATTAAATTCAAGTAGGTGACAGAATTACACCTAATGTATTCAGTTTCATAATGTACTTTTCATTGAACAGTCAAACACAGCCCTCTCGTGTGTTTCACAATTAGTATCCCACAATTCCTGGGGTTTAGGCATGAAGTCCGCTAACCATATGGCTGATTAAATAAATAGCAGGATGAGCATCTCCCTGAGCCGGAAAAGTGGGACAGGTACAAAGAAGTCAGGGTCACGGCATTCAACTTCCCCCCCCCCCCATAGTCATTGACTACCAAGATGGTTAGCTGCTCACTGTAATCTACAGCAAAATGTGCACAGCCATGGCAACCTGCCTTACAGTTAGTTACATCTCACGTAATATGTCACATTTCATTTTCAAACTAGTGTGTCTAAATCTAATAGGCTTACCCTTTCACAGCTCTGTGAATATCTTTCCTTCTAATACAGAATAAAAATGATGTAAAGGGAAAACCATAAAAGGCTATTAATTGTCTCTATTAATTCTCTATTTAGCTGACATTTCTGACTTTCAGGAAGTTCATTATGGACTTAAGAAACAAAATGGAAGCTAATGTTTTGGCATGCACCGGTGTTTCATTTAATTGGAGAAATGTTTAGAAGGATAAAGGATGTGATGGATTGTATTTCAAGCAATATATAAACATACACGATTAATGATGGAATAAAGTCCATTTTTGGTAGCAAGGGATATATATGCTCTGAGAAA
The DNA here is from genome assembly GCF_017654675.1 of Xenopus laevis. NCBI lineage: Eukaryota > Metazoa > Chordata > Amphibia > Anura > Pipidae > Xenopus > Xenopus laevis. The sequence goes on from NC_054376.1 coordinate 67,227,222, forward strand.
CCTAAAACAGGTCCCTAGCAGGGCTCATTTACCAAGTGCAGAGCTGGATGCAGAGTGCAAAAACTAGAACACAGCACCACATCCCTTGATCAATGTCTCCCTGCTCTGCACTTTTGTGTTCATTTGTGTTTGCGATGGGCAGGAGGCATAATACAAATATACATACAAATATACATATATACAAAGATACAGACTTACTTGGCTTTCAATGTTTCTTCCTGGAAATTCCATAAAGAATCTTCTACTAATTGTAATTCCCTTAAGACTCTTCCTGGTTTGTAGGCTGCATTAATTACCATGCTGAGGACCTGACATATGTGTGAAAATGAAAATATGATATGGTGAAGATGCTGAACAGAAGTGCATGCATGCATTAGCCTTGACACAATAGTTATTCCTATACTGTACATTGCTTTATTTGAGGTATACATCACTATCAGGCCATATATGCAAGTAAAATATATACTGCGTATGAGAAAATTGTCAATGAGTGAACTAGTTTGTATATATAGAGTGTATACACAAGAGCCATGAATATCCTGTAAATGATATCCTTATAATCAGAGCTTAGTGATGTCATTTTTCTCACAACTCACTAAAACTTGTGTATTATAATAAATAAAATACCCCCTGTTACAAAATATCAGGATATTAGAAGTCACCTCAGAGTTCCATGACCTGTATAAAAACACTCAGCCTTTGGCCTCATGATTTTATATGGTCAGGGAACTGGCTAAGGGAAGGGGAGGGCGGTGTTTGAGGGTTACGTAACAAAATTATGATGTATTATAACATATTGGCTTTTCCAAAGGCCTATATCAATGGAGGAATTTGTAAACTATCCAAAATTAATATCTACTACCCAAAGACTATGCCTGATGTTTAGCCCATTTAAAAAAACTAGTGCTAGGTATGGTTGACACCTGACCTGTAAAAATGGTGTGAGATTCTAATGTTAATATTAGGAAACACATACATAAGAAGCCCAGTATTTTTGCACAAATAGTGGCAACGCTAGTTCCAAGCGATCTTAGTTCTTAATCTCTCTGACTCGAAGGGGTTACATCAGGTCTAATGCAATAAATTACAAAGTTTGAGTTGTGTAAAGGGAAATACACATCTTTATAAATATTGAGACTATTTATTCTTAATGGATTATTTCAGACATCAGGGTGCACACAGCATGTTTGGATAACTACAAAGCTTTATAAATTCACCTTTTTATTTGACATCACTTTTTCCCACATACACAGCTTGTGACATTTTGTTCTAGTATGCTGGGAGGTAAAGGAACCCTGGGAGTAATAAGTACATAAACCCATAAAAGATAGCTTTAAATGTAGCATTACCTTAAAAATGTATCTCAATCTGCAAATCTGACCCAGCAACATCCCAGACAAAAATAAACAGCACCAATAAAATAATAATGAAATATTGGTATTATGTAATTGAGAGTTTCATGATTACCTCCTTTAGGACCAAAACACATTTCCCAGGCCCCACTGACTGAGGTAGCTCTGCAATTCTTCCTTTATTTAAAAATGGTCCTGAAAAGCAGCGATGATTGATAAAAAGTTGTGGGCAGCAATATTTCCCATTGACATTTCCTAGAAAAACAAATATGTTTGTATAATTTAAATAGTTTTAAAATATGAAGTTTAACTTTTTGTTCATGTACCCTTTCCTGTTTGTCTACTACCTCATAGCTAGGATACAGATTTATAAATACATCATCTTTAACAGTCATCCCACTAGGGTACAGAAAATATTAATGATACCAAATGATACTTTTCAGGGCAGGCTTCAGGTATATCTAGAATAGCACATAACCATTCATGCTAAATTGGCCACAGTTTGGAATACTATAATATCAAGTGTTTATATTAACTTCAGAGGGCTGATTTATCAAGATAGGTGATGTGCTGAGCTGCAGAACAATTTGTTTTTAATCAGTCTACTACAAGTTCGTGGCACGCCGGCAGTTTGCACGTGCGCAATTCCACCATGAGAATAGCTTTTGGAGGGGAGTGGGGGAGCCCGGCTGCGCGGTCTGCACCCGAGCCTCACGGGGGACAGTTACGTTACTGGGTACATATAATGATGCCTGTGCACTATGACCCAGGAGTGAGTTGCCAAGACAACTATGAGCACAAATGTGTATACTGACCACATATCTACTATACAAGTAGCTACGCTACTTTATGTATCCCCTCCCCAAACCAGTGAAATAATCTATTAAGTATTTTCAAATTGTGGCCTTACCTTAATAATTGCTTAATAATGAGGCTAAATTATAATTTTCTATACCCAACTTAATAAGGATGGTATTTTTATGGTTCTAACTGAAGATAACAGATATGGTTTGGAGATAAATCTATTAAACACTTTTTTAAACTCCTGCTAGACAAATTTAACTAAATCGCATATGCCAATTAGTGCCAAAGAATAAAGTCTCACTTGACATATTCTGCAGTATACATTGTTGTACACATTAGGGAACAGCCATACATTACATTAAGTGCCTGCATATAAGTTTCCTAATAAGCCTATGTCACATCCAGGACAGGTTTGACTTTGTATCTTGACAACAAAATGGCTTTACCTTGTACTTTATTTTTTTTTAAAAAGCATACCTGTTAAATTGTTATCTGGGAAAGGAGAGAGCTCTTGAGGTATGGTCTCAAAAGGTACCGATGAAGGCAATCTGTGCAAAAAGAAATAGTATAAGTCACACAAAAAAAAAGCTATTATTCTGCATTATCAAATATTTATTAGTTTGATAATGTTGTGTGTGTGTGTGTGTATATCTATCTATCTATCTATCTATCTATATATATATATATATATATATATATATATACACACACACACACACACACACACAGGTACAGGACCTATTATCCAGAATGCTCGGGACCTTGGGGCTTTCCAGATAACAGGTCTTTCCGTAATTTGGATCTTCATACCTTAAGTCTACTAGAAAATCATGCAAACATTAAATAAACCCCATAGGCTGTTTTTTCTTCCAATAAGGATTAATTATATCTTAGTTTGGATCAAGTACAAGGTACTGTTTTATTATTACAGAGAAAAGGAAATCATTTTTCATCAACCTTGGGATATCGGCACCCTCTAAAAAACAAAGTTGAACAGATATAGATAGATGAGTTCATGATTTAAAATTTGAGCTTGATTTATATCTATTCTACATATAAAAATGATTAACGCAGTGAGATAAAAGGATATGCAAAGCTCATCTAAACATCAAGTAGGTCTCATATCCAGTCTGTAAAATCTCTCCATAAAATTATGAACATAATGCTGAATTCAAATGTTAATGGTGTATTTACTGTAGACTAGTTTAGCACTTGCCCGATACTAGCAATGCCAAGTTGACTAAATAAAACTAAATATTGCCAAAGACACATCTCTGTGGAATTTTTTAACTCTGTACTCAATTTTGTACATTAACGGCATCAATAAACCGAGCATTAAATCAGTAACACAACACTAATTCCAGTCTGAAAAGCTATATTTGCTTTTTAATGACCCATGGAATAGATGAATACCTACTTCATGAGCTCCCTGGTGTTAATGTCAAGACTAATGAAAAAGGCACTAAGCCACCAATCTACACTGTTTAATAAAAATGGAATTTTATGTTATTTTTTTAATAAAGAAAATATTAAGTATGTTTTTCATCGTTTCAGTATCTAAATTTGCAATGCAATTACCTCTCAAGTATTTAGAAATCATCTGGTTTGTCATATCCTAAATATGTTTTTTCTTCAAGGGATTCTGTCACGATTTTTATGTTGGACTTTCTATTTTTGCACTACACTGTTTACATTCAAATAGTTCACACAGCCACATCACATTTTTTAGTTTTAGGCTATGGGCTCCAGCTGCTCTCAGCATGCGTATTTTTTTTACGGAGGCTGTATTACGCAGGCTCAGAGCAGCCAGAGCTTTCAGCCTGTGTGCCATAGCCTTAGTTGTATTACTGGTGTGTAGAGAGCCATCTCAGGTTCTTGTGCCTGATCCTGTGCTTTCACATCCAGCACTTTACAATACAACTGTTTTTAGATAAGCTACTGCTTTTCCCGCTCAGTTTAACTGGAGGAGTCGCAGTTGGGCTTGGGTGTTCTATCTGAATCCAATTTCAATCTGCTAAAACTACATTAAAATTGGAACAAACTAAGCTTGATCCACAAACTAAATGTGATGTGAAGTAACCTTGGGGATATTTAAGAACAAACAATACATGACCGATGTGCAATGTTCCTAACGTAGAATGTGATTGTGGATCCTTTGATCAAACCATAAACCCAGAGCATTATGAGGATCTTAAAAAGAAAAAAAAATTGTGAACATATCTTAACGCTCTTGACAAGGAGTGTTGACAATAACAAAAATGCAGATTATATCTGAATCTAGTTTCAGTCTTCCAGAACCACATTAAAATGCAGAAGTAAAACAACTTGCATAAACTTTTTTCCATACTGCATTCTAAACTTGATTCTAAATTATAAGAGAAGAACTTACTGTTTCTCTGGCTGCACCACAGCAACTTTCTTCTTCTTTTTTACTGAAAAAACAAAATGTAATATTGGTATTATATACATTTGGAGGCCCATTTACTTAGCTCGAGTGAAGGAATAGAATAAAAAAACTTCGAATTTCGAATGATTTTTTTGGCTACTTCGACCATCGAATTGGCTCATTCAATCTTCGACTACGACTTCGAATCGAGCGATTTCGCACTACAAATCGTTTGAATATTCGACCATTCGATAGTCGAAGTACTGTCTCTTTAAAAAAAACTTCGAACCCCTACTTCGCCACCTAAAACCTACCGAGGTGCAATGTTAGCCTATGGGGAAGGTCCCCATAGGCTTTCCTATGTTTTTTTGGTCAAAGAAAAATCGTTTGTTCGATGGATTAAAATACTTTGAATCGAACGATTCAGAGGATCTAATCGTTCAATCGAACGATTTTTCGTTCAGTCAAACTATTTGCGGTAAATCCTTCGACTTCGATATTTGAAGTCGAAGGATTTACATTTGGCAGTCGAATATCGAGGGTTAATTAACCCTCGATATTCGACCCTATGTAAATCTGCCCCTTAAAGTCTAACACACTGCATTCACTTCATAATTACATAAAAACCTAATTATATTTTTTAAAATTTTCAAAAACAAAATGTGGAAGTGTTTTCTATACACATACACAGTAACATTTTATGAATAGCAAACCTCATAGTAACACTTACAGATATTCTTACTATTTATTTGTAATTCCTGCAAACTTGAACTTTGTTTAATTTTCCCATGGAGGTCAAAGAGCTGTTTACAGGAGAGCCAATGTTACTTTTGCAGTATCAAACAAAACACATCCTGGATCACCCCTTGTAATGGAAGAACTTTAAAGTAGATTGGAAACAGAACAGAAAATTGATGCATAAAGATACTCTCTTTACCATGGTTGCTATCATTTGAACACCTATCACATATCAGAAGAAGTTATTTAGAACTAGACCAACCACCATAGGCAAATACCTCATTTTCAAATGAGGACAACGCATCTGATCTGAAAGTCACCCAAGGGTACATTACAACACTGTTTTTTGTGGTGATAATGTGCATAAAAACATTCCCGATATACACATTTCTGTGCTGCTTTACAATAGCTCATTACCATCTAAAGCCAGAATATTCAGTATAATGAAGGGGGGGGGGGGGACAAAGAAACTGGCACAAGTACAGTACTGTGTACATAGAAACCAGCATAAGTAGTAAAACTGTGTAAAATACAGAAGTTCTCAGTTAATGTGCTAATGATGCTTTTAATGCTCAACACCAGTTATATTTATTTGCCAATTTTATGCATTTACATTCTGGTTGAAACTGAATTTTTACTAGAAGAGCAAACTAAGCAATGTGCAATGCCAATGAAAACATTTGGTTGCCTTTTATTTAATTTCAATGCTTGGAATATAATCGCATGCAGATACCTAGACTTAATACTTTATCAGTGATCTGTAACCAACCTGCATGAATCATTCAATAAACACATTGAACACAATATCTAATTACATAACAGCTACGAGAGCTGTTGCCAAATTAGACTCCCAGTTGCTCAGATCATATGGTCCTGCCAGACTGTGTCTGCTTAAAAAGAAATATCTGGGTTTATTACTCCCACTTGCAGGAGACATTATAAATGTCTCAATTAGTTCAAAAGCGCAAACATTTACTTTAAAGTATTATATTAAGTAACGGAAAGTGCTTAATCATTTAAATATGTGTTGAATCTGGCCAAAGACATCTTTTAATTATCAATAATTTATACAGAGTTAAAGTATATGTATGTAATGTATATGAGTGCTCTAAAATTTGGAAACAGAGGGCATATAAACTAGGGCATATAAAAATACAGGCTATGTAAGAGGAATGAACCAAAATGAATTTTAAAATATACAATAATCTTTCTCTATCAAAATTACTTAAGTATATGTAATATTTTAATAAGAGGATGTAAGACAATATGGATACATTTGTGAAATGTGTATAGTTAATTTATAACTGATATGTAACTATAATATTTATGTATTTGTGAAATTTCTAAAGTTTATTTATAATGACATATAAACTTTTGAAATGCAACATCTAAAGGTGTAAGAAAGAGTTAGTTATGACATCATATCCATTTTAGATTTAAATTATCAGTCATTATTTGAATTTGTGCCTATGACTACGTCTTTGGACACGAAATGCATTTGGACTTTATTGTTTTTAATCTCATGTACAGGTTTATCCAAAGTGACTGGTGGAAGCATTGTGTGCTGGTTTTCTGTTTTTGCAAAAGAGTAGTAGCTCTAAGTAATTAGAGACACAGAAGATAGTTAAAACATTTTTATTGCAGGTAGAGAGAGGATTTAGTTAATAGTTAATATTTAAAGGAAAACTAATGTTAAAAAGAAAATTCAATATAAGCTTAATCTCATGGAAAAAATATACTTTAAAAATAAAAATCAGTTAAAAATTCTGTACAGTTTTTGAAATAGTTACTTTTCACTGTCTGTCAGAAATCTCTCTCTTAGAACTTTTCTATTTAAGTGAGGTTAGGCATATATTAAAGTAAGAGTGAGCGAGAACTCAGACACAAATAAAATAATTTGAAATATAATAAAGATTTGCGATAAAATTAAATATTGAGAGGAAATACAATGCCATTTCTGAGAGCAAATCTACAAAAATAAGGTATATATATATATCTATATCTATATCTATATCTATATATATATATATATATATAATCCAAGAAGATGCCAGCACTCTCGAAAAAACAAAATAATGTGCCTGGGTGCAGAATCAAGTAAATGTAACACAAACTTCGAATAGAGTCCATACTCTCAGGACTTAAAAGTAAAACTTTTTTATTATTAATACAAGCTACTGACTGAATACAAGTCAGTAGCTTGTATTAATAATAAAAAGTTTTACTTTTAAGTCCTGAGAGTGTGGACTCTATTCGAAGTTTGTATGTATATATGTGTGTATCTATATATATATATATATATATATATATATATATATATATATATATATATATATATATATATATATATATATATATATATATATATATATATATATATATAGCATAGAAGAACCAGCACTTCCAGTTATGTGATTAAATGTCTTTTTTTTTATTTCACTTCATGCTGCATCCAACGTTTCGGTCCCTTTTGGGATGGCATGAAGTGAAATAAAAAAAGACACATTTAATCTCATAACTGGAAGTGCTGGTTCTTCTATGCATTATATGAATTGACTTTAACAATATTAAATAGAAACATTAGGGTTGGAGCCGTGCACCCAGCTCGCCGAGTACAACAGGCCCCGCCCCTCAGCAACCCAGTTCAGAACCCCTGCTCCAGTCTAGTGCACAGAACAGTCTATTTTAAAATTTAACTTTTAATAGTTCCATTATAAAAATGTATAAACTCATAAGACATAAACCTCGTGACACCCCACAACCACACTAACAAATTCACTGCGTGTAAGTGCACAGTGCTGGACCGTGTCCATAAAAAACAATTAATTAAAACAACGCAAAGGTGGACAGATGGCAGGACCCTCGTAAGATCCTTGATTTAGGCTTCAATGGCACCTTGCTTGATAATCAAGTCAGTAACAGATCGCAATGAAATGCCCCCCTCCCTTCCAGTCCCACACAGAACGCCTGCCTGTCTAAGTTGGGAGAAATAGGAGCCTCTCTCACCATCCTCCACCTATGCCGCCTTGCCCTATGCGTTTCGCCGCGTGAACGGCTTCCTCAGGGGCATAAGTCATAAGGGACTTATGCCCCTGAGGAAGCCGTTCACGCGGCGAAACGCGTAGGGCAAGGCGGCATAGGTGGAGGATGTCTTATGAGTTTATACATTTTTATAATGGAACTATTAAAAGTTAAATTTTAAAATAGACTGTTCTGTGCACTAGACTGGAGCAGGGGTTCTGAACTGGGTTGCTGAGGGGCGGGGCCTGTTGTACTCGGCGAGCTGGGTGCACGGCTCCAACCCTAATGTTTCTATTTAATATTGTTACTTAATATACAACCTTGCAGAACAGCCTAGCTCATACATTGAAGTTACATTGTGGATGCTGTTTTTTCTACTAATGAATTGACTTTAACCATGCACCCAGAGAGAAGAAAAGTCAGAAGTCATTGTTTGTCCATACATTACACCACATTTAAGCTGGCCAACTATGCCAAAGTCATCCCATATCTGGCCAGTCCTACACTAAAATTGCATCTGATTCATTAAGAATTCTATTGCTTCATTATAAATTTTACAAAAAGGACTAAGGTTCACCTACAACTTACTTGTTGCTTTCAAAGTAAAACTCCCAAACTTGGCTGCCCTTTTATTAGCCACCAGTGGGATCACCTGACTATAGCTGGGAAGGGTGGGAGCTACAACATGGAGCTGGTCACTGCTCCTGTTTAAACTATAACAAACAAGGGAAAGTTGTGCTCACCACTAATTTTTAAAACCATTAGGCAGGGGTGCAATGAGGCTGTGACCTATCTAAATAAAATTAAATAGCTCTGTGAATTATACTGCATTTACAATAATAATATAACAGGGTTTAAGGTCCCTATAGATGCAAAGATTTTTCTTTGCCCAACGACCGATTTTAGCGAAATCCGACCAATCTGTCAAATTATCGTGAAATTAGTGGGATTCGAATGATCGTACATCTTGCGTTTTTTTTGTCCGACATCAGTCAGAAAATTGATCGGTCATGTTAAAAAATCTATCGGTCCCAGTGAAATCTATCTATGTTTGCAGTGCCAAGCAGGCAGCTTTTTTTGCTGGCAATATCGCCTTTTTAGTTGATGGACACATCGTACATCTATGGCCAGCTTTAGACGAGAATGCTTACAATGTACTTCAAAGCAAAAGACTACTTGAACACTCCTTGAAATACTTAATTTTGATCAAAATGCCCTATTCAGTTAAAATTTTAATTTTTTTAATCATTATAGCGAGCTTAATCTTTTAAACACATGTTGGCAAGCAAAATCTTAGGTATGCCAAAAATATAGCACAACCAGGACAAATCTAGACATAATTGCTTACATTGTATGCCTTTTTCAGGCTCTTTCAGAGGCTTGTTACATTCTGCTAAGAGAAAATGATCAGTTTTGGACAGTCTTCCTGTGCAACAGTGTAATGAACTTACCAACTGCTTTAAGTGGTGTACTGAGTGGGTAGGAATTTGCTTCACACCAGCCAACAGGAAAAATATCCATGGATTCCACATCCACAATGTACTCTGGAACTGGGTTCTGTAAACCTACAGGATTATTACAATAATAAGAAGACGGAAATGGTACTGCGCAACTGGTATATTTTTTATCTCTGTAGAATTGTGACAAGACATATGAAATCAGATATGTATTTTATAGTTGGTCCTGCCCATGCAAATAGAAAAATAATTGTTTTTCGCATCAAAGAACAATGGTATATCAGTAGTGAATGGATCATCTATGGTAAGAAGAATTATTCATTTTTTTTTAGTCTACACTTTTGCTATCTATTCTGAGGATACATATGAACTCCAATGTTCAGAACCAGTTGGATACTCTTTAATGGACAAGTACAGTGCAGAGAAAGTATAAACAAATCTGTTGTAGTAAAACAAGAGAAGACCATTACAGTTAAATTAATGTTAATATATTAATATCACACATACATACTTAAATTCTTAAAGGTCTAAATCTAAATAAATGTAGCCATCTTCTGTTTTATAAACATAAAGAAACCTAATTGACCCTTGTTGTTTTATAGTGAAAAGGATGAGAGGGCAATCAATAAGCTAAAAACAAGTTACTAAGTTACTTAACTTGGTGATTTTTTCAAAACTGACCAACACAGATTTAGCCTATGGTCGGGCTACTGCGGTCATAAAAGTCAAAAAACAAGTGTATGTTAAAAGGAACAGTTCAGTGTAAAAATAATAACTGGGTAAATAGATTGTATGTGCAAAATACCAAAATGTTCCTAATATAGTTAGTTACCCAAAAATGTAATCTATAAAGGCTGGAAAGAACCCAACTTCCTGCTTTGCAGCTCTCTAACTCTGAGTTAGTCAGCAACTATAAGGGGGGCCACATGAGACATAACTGTTCAGAGTTTGCAATTGATCCTCAGCATGCAGGTCAGATTTACAAGCAACAGTTATGACCCCATGTGCCCCCCACTCAAGTCACTTATTGGTTACTGACTGGCAATCAATCGGTGGAAACCAAAAGAGCTGCAAAGCAGGAAGTAGTGTTCTGCTTATTATGTTAGACATCCAGTTACTTCAGTAACATCAGTTACTTCGGTATTTATACATTACATTTTTGGCTAACTAACAATATTGATTTTTTTCTATTTTACACAGCCTATCTATTTTTATACTGAACAAGTCCTTTATGAAAACATATTTCCGCAAAATGTTACCTGAGTGTCAGGATATTCCCAATACAGAAAATCAAGAGATTTTGTCTGACCTGTTAGTATTACTAATGAGAAAGAATTGTGAGATAGACTGAAACTGCATCAACACCAACCACAATCTGCTTTCTCTCTGTCTCTTACTCCTGTCTTTAACACAGAACTTGTTTTCAAGTGTGCAACTGCTCAAAAAAACTAAGCAATATGACATACCTTCAAGGTGCAGCCACATTAATCTCCCTTTAACTTTGGTCACAGAGGCAACACAAATTTCTGCAGGATTACTCGGATTGACTGCTTCAAGCTTCATGTCTTTTGTAAAACTCCGAGAACTGGATGTCTGAAACAATGCAGAAAACCATTTAATGGGAAAATAGAAAGAGAAAATAGAGTTACATTATCTAAAAGAGATTGTGCAGTCAGGATAATATTTAGGCTTGTACATTACTGCATAACATAATTGTATATTGGTCATTTAGAGACATATTAATAAAGCTATAAAAAAAAAAACAGGTTTTTAAATCTGTGCAGTTCCTTTCATATGAAAATGTTTTGGAACCCCTCTCAGCCTGCATAACAATCTACTCCACTTTCAACAAAAAAGATAAAAGTGTATTGTTACACACATGGGGGAGGGGGAATATATATATATATATATATATATATATATATATATATATATATATATATATATATATATATAATTTTTTAATATATAGTCATATGAAAAAGTTTGGGAACCCCTCTTAATTCTTTGGAGTTTTGTTTATCATTGGGTGAGCTTTCAAAGAAGTAACTTCCTTTTCATATACAGTCATGAATAATAATTTACTCCACTACTTTCAACAAAAAAGATAACACTGGTATGTCCCAGGAATATCTGAGTACTGGGGTGTTTTCTGAACAAATATTTTTAGCGAAGCATTATTCAGTTGTATGAAATTAAGATTAAGATGCAGATCTTTGGAGGTGATCTATGGCTTGTCTGTAACCATTCTCACAATCATCCGCATATCCCGCTCCTGTATTTTTCTTGGCCTGTCAGACCTGGGTTTTACAGCAACTGTACCTGTGGCCTTCCATTTCCTGATTACATTCCTTACAGTTGAAATTGACAGTTTGAACCTCTGAGATGGCTTTTTGTAGCTTTCCCCTAAACCATGATACTGAACAATCTTTGTTTTCAGATCTTTTGAGAGTTGCTTTGAGGATCCCATGCTGTCACTCTTCAGACGAGAGTCAAACAGAAGCACAACTTGCAATTGGCCACCTTAAATACTTTTTCTCATGATTGGACACACCTGCCTATGAAGTTCAAGGCGAGCTATTTGGTGTTGCCAGTAATCAGTATTGAGCAGTTAAATTCATTCAAATTAGCAAAATTACAGGGGTACCAAAATTTTTGCACATCCAGTTTTTCACATTTGATTTAATTTTATACAACTGAATACTACTTCACTAAAAATCTTTGTTTTGAAAACACCCCAGTACTCAGATGTTCCTGGGAAATTAAAGACATAGGTCTTTATATACATATTTAAACACACTTGGGATCATTGAAGGGGAATTTAATTGACTACTGTATTTCTCAGTATTTCACAGTGGGGATCATTGAAGAAGTGAAACATTTTGTACCCTAGTTATCTTTGGAAAAAAATCTAAACTGTCTGCCATGGGCACTGCATCCTAATGTAAGCAGTCATCAGAATAAATAAAATTGTTTAATATACCTGTGAATGTGACACTTTACTTATTTATGCCACTTTGGATTTCTTCACATTCACGTTCACATTTTCCCCAATTGTGATAGCATTTTCTCCATATATAAAAAGTTTTGAATGTTTTAGGTGACAAGTTTTTCATTTTTCATTGGACAAAACAATGATTCCAGAAACAAAACATTGTAGGGCTGAAGAGCATGAACAAATGTACAAGTGGATGTTGTGGATGGATGAATGGAGTAAAACTGCCTGGTTAGGGAAGCATCACTTTATGAAAACTTTAAACAATCATTTAGATTTGATCAGACTATTCATCTTAATGTAGGACCCATAGGGTTAATATGCCCAAATGGCTTTAATCCCCTACACCTCTCTAGTTATTGGCCAGGAGGCGCTGTGACCATACCACACCCTGTCACATTTTGGTATAGTGAGAGAGAAGGGGTGGATCTTCCTCTTTGGCTTCTGGTTGCTGATCCAGCTGGATGTTCCAGGGAGCCTGGGTGCAACAAGGCCCAGTAAAGCCATGTGCCCTAGAGGGACCAGTACCTCTTGAGAGATAAGTCAGGGAGCAGGGACCCCGTGAATGAGGACAGCTAGGTTACTACCTGTAATTGTACTCTCTAGTAAGTAAGATAGGCAGGTTAAGTAGCAAGAGCAGCTTGGCTCCAACTAGGAGGGATAGCAAGGAAGTAGCTCTCCTCTTAGCAAGACTGGTCTGTAGATAGGGACACAGCCTAATAGGGAATTAGGGTTAGTAAATTTCCTGATCCAACGAGTGGGATTCAGGTCACGGTGCTGAGATCCTGAGGGTATATCTATCCTGTGCTGTCTCTGAGGGACATGTTGTAGCCATGTCTGCTGGGCCTCTGTGGCTTTGTAAGTACAACTCTGTGGATCATTTGTCTCTGACAAATAAAAGTTTTATTCTGTTTGATTGCAAGAACCTCCTGGTGCCCATTCTTTTCCTGTTTTATTGCACAGTAGCCTGTGTGAGTTGTAGTTACATTACACCACACCTTTAGGCTTCCATTTACCAAAGGCCCTAGCCTGAAGTGTTAGTCATGTGTAACCCATGCTCTAGTGAACTAGCTGTTCACTAGAGGGATCAGTACCTCTAGAGAGATAAGTCAGGGAGCAGGGACCCCGTGAACCTCCCGTTGTGCCCTAGAGGGACCAGTACCTCTAGAGAGATAAGTCAGGGAACAAGAACCTCCTGGCACCCATTCTTTTCCTGTTTTATTGCACAGTAGCCTGTTGTAGTTACATTACATCACACCTCTAGGCTTCCCTTTAGCAAAGGCCCTAGCCTAAAGTGTTAGTCACGTGTAACCCATGCTCTAGTGCACTAGCTGGTGATTAACCCCATTGGTCTGTATAGTACAAAATAGTTTTACATTAATATAAAAATTTTCTCTAAAATCCAACATGATTTCCTACAATTATTAGCATCAAGACTATTGAAACAAAGCCTCATCTTAAATCCACTAAAAAACACCAGAAAGTTAATAGGTCTACCATGTATTAATGCTACAGTAACTCAGCGTTTGCTAATTAAATTTGCTGTCAGTATATTGTGCAAACAGACACTATTACACAGTTGGAATGAAAACCAAATCTGTATTCAGCATTTTGTGTTAAATTACTAAAGCAAATACTGCTCTGTTATACCATTTTATTAATCTGTAGCCCGTGTTGTGACTGATTTAATAGAGAATTTTTGCTTGCAGTGTTCATAGTTCATTCATTTCCTGCAATTTACACTTACACCCAATTCAAAGTAATTCCTGCTCAACTCCCTTAAAAGGGAAAATTGTTGCACTGTGTTTCAAGTAAATCAAATAATTAAAAACACTGATAGTATCCTTGTAAAACACTTTAAAAAGCAATATATAAAAATGCTTAAACCTATAGTTTGGAAGGTGTAATTTGATGTCTAGTCTTTGGGACTCCTTGACAAGTTTACACTTCATTGTTAAAACAGAATAAGGAAATGTAAATCCTGCTTTGCTTATTTATGGGGTATGGCCTGCACATTCATGAACCTGGTACACCCCGCAACAAATAAAAAGGTTTCTAAGACCCAGAGAAACGAGCCCCCTTCCTCATATTTGTTTCTTTATATGATTTGGTAAACAGCAAATCAAACATGCAGACACGGAAGCAATTTGAGAACAAGCAGCCTCTGTACGACCAATGGTAAAAGTGACTGCAGTTCAGTTTTTATAATGCTATAAAATGTATTATAAACTTTACTGTCTTATGACTCATTGTGAAAACTGGATTAACAATCAATTCAGCCTAGAGTCTGTATATTCTACTGTATAATTATGAATAACTATAAGTATAAAGATGGGAATCTAAACAATAACATAAAACTTTTATATAAAAGAACACAACATTCTGCATGGTCTCTTCTTGAAGGCCAACATTACTGTTCTTGGGTGTGTGCCAGTCATTTGAAAGGTTCTGGCGGTTTTTCTGGGGTGGGCTTTAACATTTTGCACCTTTTTTTATTATATCTGTGTTAAAAACAAAATAGAATTGACATGCTCAAATAGAATTGACATGGCATGTCATTGTATTTTTCAATTAATATATACATGCGTAATACAGGAACTAAACTTTTACATGTAAAATGATTCCCATTTCTTACTTCCCCCCATGATTTCCTTTCATGCTGAGGTATACAGTGCATGTTTTGAAACATCAGCCACTCTTCCTTCACATTCAGATAAATCTTATATCTACTGTAATACCCTACCCTTTAAGCAAAACATTGCATTTGTTTTAGTAGATTTTTTTTTTAACTTTTTTTAACAGCCGCCAAGAATATATTTTTCTATTTTGTGTATTTGAAATTGCATTAAATAGTGCTAGAAGTTTATATTTTATTTATTACTGACACGGGACTCAGTAGATAGAGCATTGGGTCTGTTTACATGAAAGCTGCACATATAACTTTGAGTAAAGTGGACTTGCTTCTGGGGAATTTTGTATGTGGTCAAATATACTGTCAATAATAAATTGACAGTATAAAACTAAAAAAAAATAGTATACCAACTTGGAAACTTGGTAACCTTGTACATCAAAATATACATTTTTTACTGATGTTTGGAATGGTGCCACTAGAGACAAGTCATTGATTAAAGTAAGGTGTATTAAGTTGTTTGGCTGATGTCCCATTTAGGGTTAGAATAATTGGTTATTGTTCTATTAACGGCAAGCAGCCAACTCTCAACTGAGTATGAAGTTCCTGTCTACCACAATGCAGTGTTGACTTTCAAAGGAATTTACATCAAACTAGGTTCCTAAGCAAAGGTTGCAGCTTTGATCATTTTCCTGCTCTGATCTGTTGTTTTTACACCTTTAGCATCAAGTTCTAAATCTCAGACATCTGAGGTACCATTCTGTAATTAACATTTATTCAATTCTGCGTAAAACAGTGGAAAGAATTTGCTAGGCTTGGGTATATATTCTCTCTCTGTACAGGTTATGTGCAAAAACTATTTGTGCCTTTTCTTTAAATGCAGCCGGTCATTACGTACTTTACACAGTTACATGAACATTTTATTGCCGAAGTTGACATGACACCCAAAAATCACTTTTCGTTAATTCACGTGACAATCACCTAACCCCACAGTCACACTCCCAGGTCAGAAATGGCGACAAGCACATTTTCAAATGACATAATCACATGACCCATGAGTTCAGGTGACTGCCCTGTAATGAGAAATAAAACACCCAAGCTTAATTTGTGTGTCATTGTCCTTAGATCAACAGAAGGGCTTTACTTGGAAATTGAGGATTTAACAAAAAAGAACAATGCACTCTGAGAAAATGTTAAAAACACATGAAACTACAGATTAGGCTAAGAGATTTCTCATTAATGCTTCATTTTGAAAAAGAGTGTAGTAATAAAATAAAGTTTCAATAGAATTAAAATGATGCACTTTCAATGCATTTAAAGACCAAATGCTGTTGAATGACTTATTTTACCTTCCGCATTTTGATGTTTGTACAACTAAAGTTACTGTACTGTAAGCCCTGGGAAATGTGCTCTAAAAGCATTATAAATATACTGAAAATGAATGTAATTAAATAAAAACCATTAATCTAAGGCAGAATTTGACATAGAAAAAGCAAATATAAAAACAGATGGTTCAGGGTAAGAGCACAGCAAGCATATTATCTCTTTAAATTTGCAAATTAAAGAGGAACTTTGCACATTCAAATAAATCAGTGAACATTGCTCATTGCGTGTTTCTGAGCATTTTTAAAATCGACAATTTTTTACACAGCTGAAGTGCAAGTTAAATAAAGTCGGATGGTGTTTTTTGTTCAGCATGCAGCCAAAACCTAAAATTTTTCGGAAACCCACCACAAACCAGAAAATCTTCCATTTGGTAACGGGACATCTGCCATTAACATTTACATGTTCTTGTCAGGTCTGGGTCAGAGTACTTGTTTCATCTGACTTTTAACACCATTGGAGTTTAATGAATCCTGAAAAAAAATCGAGTTTTTTTTTCCTCTGAAAAAATTGTATTTTCTCATTTAAAAGTCAGATCAGAAAAATTCGGAACTCAATAAATAACCCACCTAAAGTCCATGAAAATTGTACTGCTTATGGCACTGGGCCATAATTTTTGCTTAAAGCATGGGCAAGCTTGTGTAATAAATATTATTGTTTAAAATTACTTCTTCTTAGGGAGGAGGCACGAAAATGTATAATATTCCATTCCATGTTCTGTAAAGACTAACATGATATTTTTATACAAAAGTAAACATGCAAGTAGAGACAGATTACAATATATTTATCATCATAATCATTTATTTATATGGTGCCAAGTTACGCAGTGCTTTACATTAGTTTATAATGAACCGTGAACAAATGGTGAATAACAAACAAGGGTTTACAGAGTACAATAGGAATAGAGGGCCTACTCACAAGATTTTACAAACTCGAGGTTAGGGTACAATTGAGACAATGGTTTCAAAAATAAATTTGTAATTTATGATACAGCTATGACTGATTATTTAAGGTACACTGAAGAAGCATTAAGGTACACTGAATTTTGCAAAGATGGTTCAAAAATATATCATTTTCTCTCATGTTTTCGCTTATGTTCCATTTTTAAAAAGTGATCCTCAACCAATATGATTATGTCTGAGGGTCTGCTTTGTGATACCCTCAATCTTGAATTATTTTTGTCTTTTAAATACTATTGTCTACAAATACCTATTATTGAAATCCAATAACTCTATATGAGAAAAGGGAAAGTACAATCTATATAGGTATAGTATCCATTTATAGTTAATTCTTCAATGGCCCCAAGCCAACGCATGTGCAGTTAGGTGCAGGTCTGGACTGAGAATTAAAATAGGCCCTTGCATTTCAGGTACAGAGAGGCCCAATCAGCCGACTTAGAGGCCCAAACACCCCCCACCAGCCCACAAAATACTGACTTTCTATGGCACCTTATAGCAGCCCCTCTGGCATTTTCCAGAACCCACAGATTGCCAGTCCGGGCCTGGTTAGGTGTAAAGGCTGACTTTTTGCTTAAAGTTTGACTTTTCACTTTACTGGACATACACACCCTGCAGAAGTTCGTTCTGTGGTTCTCACTCAAAAGTTCCCACTAATTTTCTGCTAACAGGAGCACCAGCCTGGAGTATGAGGTGGGTGGATAAAATCACTCAGGGTGCCAAAAATTTGACATCCCCTTGTGACTAAAATCTTCTTCTTTAACTATACATACTCATGATTTAGCTGTTCGCATGAAAAAGCAATAGAATACTCACTTGACTTTACTAAGAGATAGATATGAGCATTAAGGATTACTTAGACTATGGATTCCTCATGTTTTATTTAGGATGAAATCAATACATAAAATTTATTGTTTTCGAAATACTCATTTGATCATTATACTGTCTTTTCAAATTCAATACTTACATTTCTAAACAAAGTATCAGGTACTGCCTCGGCTCCACACTGCTTCTGGTAATCTGCCCAGTCAAAGTCCTGTCCTGGATAACCTAAGAGCAAGGAAATGCAACAAGAAGTCTTTTTAAATAAAAAGGGCCATAATTATTTATTATTTATTTGCTACTAGAGAATGCTAGCTGTTATATGAATATTGTGAGATCTGTTCTAAGGTGACTAACTTGGGGGACTAAAATGAATTAGATGTGAATTTTGTTTACTAAATCTTCAATTTTTCAGTGATAGCTCTTGGGAAATTTCTAGGCAATAATAAATTCTGATGTTGTTCTACAGGCATTGTAAAGCCTATGCTAAAAAGACTAGTCTTTTTTTTACTACACTGTATTCTCAGATTCCAATACATTTATTTCACCTAATTCATGAATCAAACACAATATACACTTCTGTTTTTTGTTGTTGTTGTTGCAGAACTATGAATAAAACTCCTTGTGCATCCCCAGTGTATAACATGGCAAACATATTGATCAGCAGAATTTTTTACTAAACTGGTTAGAGGGATGGAAGGCTTAAATTATGAGGGTAGACTGTCAAGGTTTGGGTTGTTTTCTCCGGAAAAAAAAACTCTTTAGAGGGGACATGATTACACTTCAAAAGTACGTTAGAGGACATTATAGACAAATATTAGGGGACCTTATTACCCATAAAGAGGATCACCGTACCAGAGGCCACCCCTTTAGACTAGAGGAAATCATTTGAAGCAGTGTAGGTGGTTCTTCACAGTGAGGACAGTGAGGTTGTCGAATGCACTGCCGGGTGATGTTGTGATTGCCGATTCTGTTAATGCTTTAAAGAGTGGCTTGGATGATTTCTTGGACAAGCATAATATCCAAGGCCATTGTGATACTAAAATATATAGTTAGTGTATGAGTATATATAGTTTATGTAAGTATATTCAGGGGTCAGAGTGTGTATATGGAGGTTGTGTTTCATTTGGAAGGGTAAAACTTGATGGACTTTGGTATTTTTTCAACCCCATCTAACTACAGTATTTAACTATGGAGAGCATAACAGGCAGGAACTCAGGTTAGAACTCATGTTAGAAAAAGATCAAGTAAGCTAAACGTATCCTGTAATTAATAATGAAAAGAAAGTAATTTGTCAAGTCTTTCATTTTATTTTTCCAAAAACATACCTTTAGGAGAAGTGAGATTGACTCCATTTATAAGGCACCACTGTACAGGTAAAAGAGTCAAAGAATCTGCATGACACAGCATGAATACTTCTTTTGCCTCTGGTCTTAGATCATCCACAGTCACTTGAAAGTAGAGATTGTTGAACACCTGCAAGTGTATTGCAATATATATATAATTGCAATGTTTTCCCTGATTTTTAATGTAGATGTAATGTAGAAACAGTGGCGTAACTTACCGGGGAGCAGGGGGGGGGGCGATTGGGTCAGGGCCCGCACCCCCTCGGGGCCCCCCGGCAGCTACTATGTAGAAATGTTAAATGTGTGTACATGTGTTTCCTAGTTTCTAATGTACTTTTCAGCTTGCAGTCCATGCAGACATAAATCAAAACTGCCCCAAGCTGTACACTCCTCCCATAAAAACTAAATGGTTGTTTCAGTTATTACAAAGTAAATTTCATGCTCTTTACAGAAAATGGAAAAGCATGGTCTCTGCAGCACAGGCAAAAAAACAAAACAAATAGACACACATACATGAAAAATATATTAAATTTGCACAGTGTATATGTACCAACTAATACCCAATTGAATGAACTCATGTAAAAAAAATGTGTGTGGGGGGATATTCTCAATTTAATTTATAGAAGTGACTAATATGATATTGCTTTTGAAAACCATAGTTTTTGTGGTCATTGCAATTACTGAGGTAGGATATTGAGCCTACAGTCTCATGTAATGTATTCTGTAATGTCTCCTTTTGAAGGAGAAATAATCGATTATGCAATGATAATATAATCATAATAATAAACAGTGATGCTTTATATTGTTGCTAGGAGAAATAATTTTAAGTTAAAATTCTGTCACACATTTTAGACAGTATACCTTACTTACCTTAGTTACTGTTGCAGGGCGTATACAATTACATTCTTCTGGCTCTACAACCTCAACTTTCATCCCATAAGTCAAAGAATGGCTCCTTAAATCAGCATGATCCTTCAGAACAAAGAAATTGTTTTTATGAAGAATATAGATGAAAACAGGTACAAGTAAAGTTAAGTGTTCTATTTTGCAATTTTGATCTATGGCTTACATGCTACAACACTCGTATACTAATTTGCAACAACTGCAGGGGCTATCTCTGAAGATACAATCATATTTACTGATCGACAGGCTTTCATATTAAAGTTAGTGTGCATGTTTGCATATAGTTTTTAGGGAAGTATTGTTCATGAAACACTGTATTTATATGTGTGTGAAAATGATGGACATGAAAATGTAAGTGGATGTGTGGAGGGTTGAGAGGGGGTAAAGGGAACATTTTTAGTAACCTGTAATTTCGTCTGTTGTGTATATTTTATGTATGCAACATAGATGACTATCTATCTATCTATCTGTTCAGCAAATGACTGTATACACATGCAATGGCTGAGGGTGGGTGTTCATCAGATTTTTGTGGGTGTTACCCATTGTGTGCAAAGAACAAAGCAAGCTTTTTACCTTAAAAACTTCTACCGGTAGAGGACATCTTGCTGCTTCTACCAAAGATTTTTCCAAGGCACTTTTCCATTCTGATATGCTCCTTAATGGACAAAGTTCTGAAACAAAGAAAAATACTTTAGAACAAAGACAAAGACAAATTGTTTACAATAAAATATTGAAAATTATTGCCTTAAACTTATGTAATATATTCTGCTAAACCCAGCATTAATATCATCATCGTCAACGTCATACTGAGAAGGTTAAGTGAAACCACTTCAGAAAACAGATGAGAGCTGAGTCCATCTCCATCACCAGCCTGGTTTTCAAGCAGTGGAGGTTTACCACCTGGATGGTCGCTTGGGCCCATAGTTGGAAGGGGAGTTTAAAATAGTGTGAGCTGGGGCAAAGATAGGACTGAGTTAGGACCAATCAAGAAGGAGTAGTGTACCACACAGAGCTGAAGAGAGGTTATTTTACACCCCTGTTTCCAAGAAATGATATACAAGGCTTTAGTGCTTTGCTCAGGTGCATAGAGTTAACTGTTAACCAAGAGGCATATTGTTCCCTTAAAGTAATCACACATTGGTTCATGTCCTAGAATATTTTCCACTGATTTTCATTAGTGATGCCCTTTACAATTGAAATTAGAAATGTACACTGTAAATAAGAAATCATCATGTAATAAGGACCTGGCAGCATACTTAGTTGTGATGATGCAGGCCAGCCTTAGTGGGTCACATAATCCAGGTTCACTTGGTAACAAAATGGCAAGTAAGCAGTACTTGTCATCGCAAAGTTAAGAACGCCTGCAAGTTGTAAACAAACACGGTCCAGTGATCCTTTTTCTCTTGTAGAATCATTAACATCTAATACCCTGGACCCTGTGGAACCAAGTTGGCCTTCACTGAACAGAAGTGAATGTGTAAAAAGACAATTTACAGCTAATCTGCCTCGGTTTATGGGGTAAGCAAAGATTAATCACCTCTACTTGCCCCATAAATCCAGAAAAGGACATTGTGCCAGATGTCAAAATTATCACTGCAGATCTTCTTTTAGACTAGTTGAAATGTTTTTTCTGTTATATAACTTCAGTCTTGTATGATGTGGAAAAGAATGAAGTATTTATTCCAAGCTCCACACTACAGAATTAAGAAAATAAAATGAAAACCAGCACAAGTATTCTAGTCAGTACCACGGATAGCAGCTAGGTTTCTCCAAGCCACTATTCTCCCACCTCACCAACTGCTCTATTACTCCCTATGCAGCAGTTATTTATTTATTGTTACCAATAGTGCTGTACCTATGCCTTTTCTGCCTCTCTAACTTTACTGAAAAAAGACAAATAAATGACTATATTTTATAATATACATACAGGTTAATGAATAATAACACAATTAAATTGAACAACAGGTAGATAAGATACCTATTGGTGGGTCCATCCTGAACTGGTTTTCTTGACACCACCCAACAGGCCTAAGTCTGTAGTCCAAGTAAAATAGCCACTGATCCCAGGAATCAGACTCTTCTAGTCCCGCATAGCGCAGCCGCAATCTTCCTCCAATATTTTCTATCACACGGACAATCCAGTACTGGAAGGGATTCTGCTTATCCTGGAGTTCTATCAATGAATCGGCTATAATCAGGTCTACTGGGGTTTTCCCTCGAAGAGGCTGTTTGGGAAACAGACCTATTTATTAGACCAAATTCACAGATGGAAAATAATTCAAATCAAGTTTTACATTATCACGTGACTTCATAAGCCTAAGATTGTTCAAGTTCTTTGTCTAAGTTAAAGTCCAGACTTTTGCTACATAGCATGAAGCATGACTGAAAATGGACTAAGGCCATCATCCTCTTTGAATAACAACATTTTACATTTTTGTAGGAGTGTATTTGTTGGTAGGAGCCTATATGCAGAGAAACCCCATAAAACTCCCTTGAATGACTGAGAAATTAGTAGACATAGAAGACAAAGTAAGAAGAATGAAAATAGGGTTTATGAGCAAAAATAAGAAAAACAGATAGACGTACAGACTGGGTCCAAATACAGGCCTATATATAGCTAGGTAAATGGTAAATAAAGGCAGAGTCCAGAATGGGCCGAATGGTCAGGGCTGGTGGCAGACAAGGAAAGTCCAGTAAACAGGTCAAGGTCAAGGGCAGGCTGAATGCAAAGAATAGTCAGAGAGACAGGCTGAGGTCAAACACCAGGAGATCCAACAGGAAAAGGGAAGTGGAGTGGGAACAAGGGAACAGAGCGGAGACCCAGGCAAGACACGGTCAGAAACAGAGAACCAGGCTGGGACTCAGGAAACACAGGCAGGAATCAGGCAAGGAGTCACATGCGAGATCAGGCTTGTGAGCGCTGATGATCAAGCAACTGTGGATAGCAAGGGATAGGCTATATACAGTCATATGAAAAAGTCTGGTAACCCCTCTTAATTCTTTGGAGTTTTGTTTATCATTGGCTGAGCTTTCAAAGTAGCAACTTCCTTTTAATATATAACATGCCTTATGGAAACATTAGTATTTCAGCAGTAACAAAAAGTTTATTGGATTAACAGAAAATATGCATCATAACAAAATGATACATGTGCATAAATTTTGGCAACTCAAACAGAGATATTACATCAATACTTAGTTGAGCCTCCTTTTGCAAATGTAACATAAAGTTTATTGGATGAACAGAAAATATGCAATAGGCATAATAACAATAACAGTTGAGCCTCCTTTTGCAAATGTAAATGTCTGGGGACTGTGACAGCCATTCCAGAATATTGTACTTCTCCCTCTGCATAAATGCCTTTGTAGATTTCCAAGTGTGTTTAGGGTCATTGTCTTGTTGGAATATCCAATCCCTGTGTAACTTCAACTTTGTGACTGATGCTTAAACATTATACTGAAAAATTTGTTGACATTGGGTTGAATTTATCTGACCCTCAACTTTAACAAGGGCCTCAGTCCCTGAACTAGCCACACAGCCCCACAGCATGATGGAACCTCCACCAAATTTGACAGTAGTTAGCAGGTGTTTTTCTTGGAATGCAGTGTTCTTCAGTCCAAAGCACTTTGTTCCAAAATGACTGTGGCTTGTCTAAATGAGCTTTTGCATACAAGTGCCTCTGTTTGTGTTTACGTGAGTGCAGAAAGGGCTTCTTTCTCATCACCCTGCCATACAGATGTTCTTTGTGCAAATTGCACTGAATTGTAGAACGATGTATAGATACACCATCTGCAGCAAGATGTTCTTGCAGGTCTTTGGAGGTGATCTTTGGGTTGTCTGTAACCATTCTTACAATGCGCCACACATTTTTCTTGGCCTGCCAGACCTGGGTTTTACAGCAACTGTGCCTGTGACCTACCATTTCCTGATTACATTCCTTAAAGTTAAAACTGACAGTTTTAAACCCCTGAGATAGCTTTTTGTATCCTTCCCTAGACCATTTTATTTAACAATCTTTGTTTTCATTTATTTTGAGAGTTGCTTTGTGGACCCCATGCTGTCACACTTCAGAGGAGAGTCAAACAGAAGCACAACTTGCAATTGGCCTTAAATACCTTAAATACCTTTTCTCATGATTGGACACACCTGCCTATGAAGTTCAAGGCTTAAGGTCCCCATAGACACAAAGATCTTTCGTTGGTGAGCGATCGATTTCAGTGTAATCCGACCAATCCATCAAGTTAATCGTGGTCTCACGATAACGAAAAGATCTTTTAAAAATCTTTACATCTATGGCCATCTTAATCGAACTAATCCAACCAATTTGGTGTTGCCAATAATCAGTATTGAGCAGTTACATGCATTCAAATTAGCAAAATTACAAATTTTTGCACAGTTAGTTTTTCACATTTGATTGAATTTCATACAACTGACTACTGCCTCAGTAAAAATCTTTGTTCAGAAAACACCCCAGTACTCCTGGGAAATGAAAGACATACCACTGTTATCTTTTTTTGTTGCAAGTGGAGTAAATTATTATGCAGGCTGAGAGGGGCTCCCAAACTTTTTCATATAACTGTAGGTCCATAATTGCTTGATATTTGGCACATGTTGTTAACAAGGTAGGTGGGGTGAAGAGAACAACAAGTAAAAATACTGGATGGATCTCCTGAATATTGATGAGCTCCAGCTCTGAAATCCTCCAGTGGCTCAAAAGATAACCACAGGAGCCTACAGGCCAATAGGTCAGTGATTGATTCTCTGCAGTTCCTGACAAATATAGAATAAAATGCAACAGCTCAGAAAGAATGAAATGATGATGAGCAGGTCTGCAGTTGCCTTGCAGTATCTTGCCTCCAGGAAAAGTTGATTAATTAATTAACAGAACCCAAGTGAGCACATTTGGCTATTTTAGGTGTTTGCCAATGGTGTTTAGTTTAGTCCACACTGAGAATGCAGGTGCTTCATACTGACATCTGTTTGTCAGTTTCTGCATTACATACTTTTATTTATGAATCAATGCATTCTTAGTTATGATGCTTAGCTTTTTCTTAAAGGTGCAATAAATAGCTGTGTTTAAACTGAGCCAACGGAGAGTTGGAAGACTTCCTGCCAATTGTTTGAATGAAGAAAATTATATTAACTATAGATTTGTTGTACTTAACAGTGTCAAACAGTTCAATTGAACAACAGCAGCATTTTATACTTTCCTTCTCACTGATCCCCCCTTCCTGTATAATGAGCTGCATATCTTTGCTACTGAACACAGCCAACCACTGAGGGGGAGGGTGAAATCCATTACATAATGCTCATTATTGCTCCTGAAACTCTGAGAAGAGTTTGCAAATAGTGATGGGCGAATTTGCGCCGTTTCGCTTCGCCGAAAAATGTGCGAATTTCGCGCGAAATTCGCGAAACGGCGAAAAATTCGCGAAACGCGCCCGTTTTTTTTCCGCAAATTTTCGCGGGCGTTTCGCGAATTTATTCGCTGGCGGCGAATCGCGCAAATTCGCCGCGAATTCACGCCTGGCGAATAAATTCGCCCATCCCTATTTGCAAACCATGTTTCATTTGCCATACTTAAACTAAAAGAAAACATTAATTTTGTTAAATAAATAATATTTCTCCTAAACTAGAAAATGTGGTAATTAACGTTACCAAAGGGTGTCCAAATTACACAAAGATCTCGATCAGATCTTTGAATCCACTTTTAGTACAGGTATAGAATCATTTATGCAAGATGCTTGGGACCTGGAATTTCCAGATATAGGATATTTCCATAATTTGGATTTCAATATCTAAAGCTTAAAATCATTTAAACATTAAATGAATGCAGTCAGAAAGTTTTCCCATTAGTATGGATTTATGCATCTTAGTTACCATCAAATAGAAGGTGCTGTTTTTATGAGGCAACTCCACTGGTGTAATTTAGCACCTATATTAGTTATTAGCTCAAACAATTTCCCTCTAGACCAGGGCCGCCCTTTATGTGGCCCTCCATATCAAAGTCTGCCTGCTATTTCTGTTTACCATATGTAAAATTTACTTTGCCTGCTCTTTGCACCCTGTGTTTGCCATACTCTGCCCGACCTATGATCCCTATGGAACGTAAGTCTGGTATTTGTTCTGGGGGTTTGTTAGCATTTGAAAATTATTGTTAGGGGCCCCTAAGGTGTTTAATCATATGCTGGGGTACTGTATTACACACAGGGGAGGAGGCATTTGGATTTAAGGGTATGTCTTAATATGACTTAACTTTTTTCACATATGAGTGACATCATGCCGGTGCCAGGCCAAGGTAGTTTGGCACCCTAGGCAAGAGCTTCAATCAGTGCCCCTGTCCTGCATTACCATTTCCCTCCTTACCATGATGTTTTTTAAATAAAGAAAGCAAGAAAATGTACAACACTTTTTCATTTATATTACTGCCCCCTGTACCTGTACCAGCAAGCCCAGCAGCCATACATCCCCCTGTACCTGTACCAGCAAACCCAGCAGCCATCCATCATACTGCCCTTCTGCAGCCATCATATTGCCCCCAATCTTTATCTGTGCCAGCAGCAGCCAAAAATAAATCTGATCACATCATATTGCCCCCTAGTATTTATGTACCCGGACCAAATCTGTACCTGGCTGTGCCAGCAGGAAGCTTCACACTTTCACAGTAATAGAAAGAATGTCTTCAGTTCAGTGCAACTGTGCAACGCTGAGAGCAGCAAGAGCCACACCAAGCAGGCCGTCAGCTCTCTACCTCTCTCTGCCACCCAACCGCATCAGTGATGTCATTGACGTGTATACGCACGTTGTGCTGCCGCACTGCACAGAAGGAGCTATTATTTGCTGGCAAGAGGGAGAAGGTGAAGGAGGGGGATTCCACCCGACTGAGTGACCATGATTACTGAAACAAATTATTAAATAAACGCTTGAAAAAAAAAAGAAAAAGAAAAAAACCATTAAAAGTGCCCCCTCAATGATGGCGTCCTAGACAGCTGCCTACTCTGTCTACCTCTAGTTCCGGCCCTGATCCCTGCAGTGAGCACCAACCATCTGTTTTTTTGGTGTGCTATTAATGTGGACATGGACTTGCGGTAACATGGGTGTGGTTTAAAGTGGGTGTGGTCTAAAAACAGGGAGTGGCTAACACTGCCTTCCGTTATCGGCCCTTCAACAGGTAGTTTAGAAAAATTCTGGCCCACTGTACCATATAAATTGGACAGCACAGCTTTAGGCAATTGCCAATAACCTAAAAGTTTGCATGCAGAATGCAAAGTGTGTAACTCTAGCCATGTAGAGTTACATGCAGCTTCAATTCTTTTATAACTAGAATTTTCTAATATTTTGCGAGCATCTGGGTACAAACCAAGCACTACTCAACTATGCAACTAACTAAGTACACAACCTTTATACAGTATGTGACAAATGTGTCCCATAAAGGAGAAGGAAATGCGGGTAAAAAAACTCTGATTATGATTAAGATTTATCAACTGTGATTAGTAAGTTATCAACTGTGCTGAACGTAAGCCTAAAAGTTATTTTCAGAAATAAATATATCAGTGCAACTAACCAACATTTATGTTATTTCAGTGAATTAGCCATTAGTTTCCATGACAATACAACTGTTCAAAAGTCAGCAAGCTTAGGAAATGTACTTGCTGATTTGTATAAACTACACATTCGACTCATTTCCTTAAAACAGATACATGTCAGAATTCAAATAAATGCAATGCAGAATCATTTAGAAACTGAGGAGGGGCCGGGAAATTTCTCTCTTCAGTTGAAACCTAAATGTTTAATCAGTGAGTGACTCTCTATGCAAGAAGGCATAGCATTTATTATTCATATAGTATTAATTTAAACAGATTAATTAGCTGTCAAACACATTTCAACATGTGTTTCATTGTTAGATGTATAAACCAAGAGCAAGGCCCAATTCAACACTCTACTAGGATTTAGGTAAGTAGATCACACTTACCGTATATACTCGAGTATAAGCCGAGTTTTTCAGCATCCAAAATGTGCTGAAAAAGTCTACCTCGGCTTATACTCGGGTCAGCGGTACCCGACCCAAGCTGAGATTGCAGTCACTTTTAATCATTCCTATACAAACAGTACACTTGGGGAAAGACTGCAATATCCCACAATGCCCTCTGTTGGTTATATGAAAGAATAACAGTGCGCCCTCTGTTGGTTATATGAAAGAATAACAGTGACTGCAATATCCCACAATGCCCTCTGTTGGTTATATGAAAGAATAACAGTGCGCCCTCTGTTGGTTATATGAAGGAATAACAGTGACTGCAATATCACACAGCACCATCTGTTGGTTGTATGAAAGAATAACAGTGCGCATTCTGTTGGTTATATGAAAGATTAACAGTGACTGCAATATCACACAGCGCCCTCTGTTGGTTATATTAAAGAATAACAGTGACTGCAATATCACACAGCGCCCTCTGTTGTTTATATGAAAGAATAACAGTGACTGCAATATCACACAGCGCCATCTGTTGGTTATATGGAAGAATAACAGTGACTGCAATATCACACAGTGCCCTCTGTTGGTTACATGAAAGATTAACAGTGACTGCAATATCACACAGCGCCCTCTGTTGGTTATATGAAAGAATAACAGTGACTGCAATATCACACAGCACCCTCTGTTGGTTATATGAAAGATTAACAGTGATGGCAATATCAAACAGCACCCTCTGCACATGGTAGTGGGACAGTGGGACAATGCACACAGTAATACGTTTGGCAATTCTCTGTCACCATCAACTTTGCAAAGAAGTCCGGTTGATCGCTGGGGGGGTCGCTTTGGCAGAATGTGCGCTGCTGGGAGACAGTGCTGTAGTTGTGTCTAGGCTTATACTAGAGTCAATAAGTTTTCCCAGTTTTCCTAGGTAAAGTTAGGTACCTCGGCTTATACCCGGGTCGGCTTATACTCGAGTATATACGGTACACATTAATGGACATAATGCATGATTTACATATGTATTTAAATGCATCTATTTAAGTAGAGGTATGGGATCTGTTATCTAGAAAATAGTTATCCAGAAAGATCCAAATTACAGAAAGGAAATTATTTTCTTTTTCTCTGTAATATTAAAACAGTGTATTGTACGTGGTTCAAACTAATATATAATCAATACTAATTGGATGCAAAACTAGACTATTGGTTTTTTTTTTTTAATTTTTACATGATTTTTTAGTAGACTTAAGGTATGAAGATCCAAATTATGGAAAGTTCCTCTATCTGGAAAATCCCAGGTCCCAAGCATTCTGGATATTAGGTCCCATACCTGAATATATACACAGAGAAATAAATATTTTATGTGATTGCGCAATGAAAGGCAGAATGGATGATGAAAACCTAACTAATTTACCAAATATGAAGCTATCAATATAAAACCGGATGTAAAGGAGGGGTAATGAAAATTCATTCTTCCATGGTGCTAGAAAATATCACACTGAGAATTAATCATGTGATTAGAAGTTATTCAAAACATATGTAAGTTAAATGACTTACACCTTCAAGGAGTTTGGCTGGAGCTGTCCTTGAGCCTGTCAGATCATGGATCAAGAACTCTGCCCAGTCAGTACATTCTTCCTTTATTGCTGAGGAGAAAAAAACATTTCAGTACAGCATTATGTACTTGCTTTTTATTCTATATTTATATGTCCAGTTCATATTGCACAGTTTGCTGGCCTTCAGATTTTCTAATATTTTTTCCCTGGCATCTGTAAAAGCTGAAAATTATAGGTGATATACACTGCCTTGCAAAAGTATTCACCCCCTTGGCTTTTAACCTATTTTGTTACATTCTAACCTGTAATTTAAATGTTTCTTAATTTTATTTTATGTGATGGATGTGCACAAAATAGTCTAAGTTAATGAGAAAAATATATATAAAACATTTTTAAAAAAATATAAAAACCTGTATATTTGCATGTGCATATGTATTCACCCCTTTGCCGTGAAGCCCCTAAAAAATCCTGGTGCAACCAATTACCTTCAAAATTCACATAATTAGTGAAATGAAGTCCACCTGTGTGCAATCTGTGTCACATGATCTGTCATTATAAACACACCTTTTCTGACATGGTACTACAACAATGGTACCACAACAAACCTGCCAAGATAGAGCTGCCCACCAAGACTCACAGACCGGGGCAAGGAGGGCATTAATCAGAGAGTCAGCACAGAGACCAAAGGTAACCCTGAAGGAGTTGTAGAGTTCCACAGCAGAGACTGGAGTATCTGTCCACAGGACCACAATAAGATGTACACTCCATAGAGTTGGGCTTTATGGAAGATTGGCCAGAAAAAAAGCCATTACTTAAAGTTAAAAATTAGAAGGCACATTTTGAGTTTGCCAAAAGGCATGTGGGTGACTCCCCAAATGTATGGAGGAAGGTGCTCTGGTCAGATGAGACTAAAATTGAACTTTTCGGCCACCAAGGAAAATGCTATGTCTGGCGCAAACCCAACACATGAACACCCCAAGAACACGATCCCCACAGTGAAACATGGTGGTGGCAGCATCATGCTGTGGGGGTGTTTTTCAGCAGCAGGGACTGGGAAAGTGGTCTGAGTCGAGGGAAAGATGGATGGTTCTCTATGTCAGTGGCATAACCCACAAGCCCCCCTGCCACCTACACCGCCAGCCTTACTCCAGCAGAAAATGCTATATTTAAATTTGGGGAGGGGCAGGTTGGGTATGGGGATGACTGGATAAAAGCAAGGGAAGAAAAGGAGGTGCCCACTTTCTGTTCCCCTGTAATGTTAAATCCCAGATCCTATCTCTACATACAGAAAATGACACACAAGATAGGTGCTACACTCACTTGGATTTTTTAGGCAATTTATTGATCAGTGTGGCTTCAGGGGGACAACCCATTTCTTTGTCTGGAATGAGTTTTGCTTAGTGCATATTTAAGATATTTAATGCAACCCTGCAGTGTCTCATCTCCCGGTGAAAAAAAAGGATGGTGCATTTTCTAATATGGGCCAAATAGCAATGTATGTAATACAACTTCTTAATGAAATTAACATTTCCAAAGCATAAACATTTCTACTGATTGTGAAAAATAATGCGATTTCAAGTGGGTCAAAGGTCACCAATGCAGCCACCTAGCAAAGAAGATTCAGATTGCACATGGAATGGCATGTCTAAGCAGTCACATATCTCAAATATCCTTTGCTAAGCATGACAAACATACCCAAACATATCCAGCTACATAACCCAAATCCTAATCCTTTCGCAGATGGAGAATTAGGATTTCCCTGTCCAAATCAGGACAACATTTTTATTTGTGCAACACAAAATATTTTTGCTCAAGCTGTTACAAAAACTAAAAATCTCTCACATCGAAAAGTGTTTTCTAAACCTGGGTAGTGCAATGTAATAATAATAGGGTCTAAGACAACATAAATAGTTTACTGCTTTTGAAATAAAAGCTTATGTAGCAGTTTTTTTTGCCACCATTAAATTAAGAACATCTTCTCCTTTATTCTATTAAACCTTCCTATCAGAAGGAATTGTATCTGTACCTAAGAGGGTGATTTTTACTAAGACAGGTCATATGCAATTATCTTTAGAATCTGTAAAACTGTATGCAAAACCATAACTATAAGGGCTGCTAACTATATTCAAGTTTTGGAGAAACATGGCTGCCCCATGCATTTAGATCTTTCACCAAAAAAGAATGAAAAACTATGCTGCAAATGGGCAATTCACAATCTTACACATATGGACTGATTCATTTTGTAATTTTCAATATGGCTTCCAGGAACTGTTTACAAATCACATTAAAAACAGTAACATAAATGTTGGGCAGGCTCATAACAGCTACCAAACGTGCTTTTTTCTTTGCATCATCTTTTTGGTAAGGTTAATTACTAGGGTTGCCACCTGTCCGGATTTCACCTGGACAGCCCGGTTTATGGAAGGGCTGCCTTGGTGAAAAGTGCCTGTCTAATTTTCCAAATTAGGAAATCCAGACTGGACATTTAAGTGAATGACATGGAGATCAGACAATTCCTGACCACCACATCATCAGTCCCAGCCCTACATCACTGCCCGCCCCTGACGGCTCACAGTCCACCCCCCCAACATTACCGCCCTGCCCCCCAACATCACCTGGTCTGCCCCCTGATGGCATTTCGGCCCGCCACCTGCCTGTTTTCATAACACAATAAATACACTCAAAAGTAATATACTTTCTATCTTCTTCAGAGAGATGGGGAAGTATACAGTTTATCAGTGAGCTTTCGCCAATAGCAACATTTTATAATGCAGTTATCGGTCCTGTTATCCAGAATGCTTGCAGCCCTGGGGTTTTCCGGGTAAAGGGTCTTTCTTTAAAGGGATACTGTCATGGGAAAAAAAAAAATTTCAAAATGAATCAGTTAATAGTGCTGCTCCAGCAGAATTCTGCACTGAAATCCATTTCTCAAAAGAACAAACAGATTTTTTTATATTCAATTTTGAAATCTGACATGGGGCTAGACATATTGCCAATTTCCCAGCTGCCCCAAGTCATGTGACTTGTGCTCTGATAAACTTCAATCACTGCTGTACTGCAAGTTGGAGTGATATCACTCCCTCCCTTTTCCCCCCCAGCAGCCAAACAAAAGAACAATGGGAAGGTAACCAGATAGCAGCTCCCTAACACAAGATAACAGCTGCCTGGTAGATCTAAGAACAGCACTCAATAGTAAAAACCCATGTCCCACTGAGACACATTCAGTTACATTGCGAAGGAAAAACAGCAGCCTGCCAGAAAGCATTTCTCTCCTGAAGTGCAGGCACAAGTCACATGACCAGGGGCAGCTGGGAAATTGACAAAATGTCTAGCCCCATGTCAGATTTCAAAATTAAATATAAAAAAATCTGTTTGCTCTTTTGAGAAATGGATTTCAGTACAGAATTCTGCTGGAGTAGCACTATTAACTGATTAATTTAAAAAAAAAAAAATTTTTCCCATGACAGTATCCCTTTAATTGAAATCACCAAATCTGCTCCAGTTTGCCAAAAACATAAAGCCATATAGGATTGTTTTTCCTCCATAACAGATAAATTATATCTTAGTTGGCATCAAGTAGAATGTGTAAATGTTATGAATCATAATTTAGTCCCTACATTTATAGAGTTAGAGTACTAACTCTAACTAAACTCTAAATACATTGGATTAAAATGGGAGTGGTGGCTTGTTTTGTAGCCAAATGCAAAGAAATGCACTGCAGTGTGCTACTTAGATACTCACTAAGGAACAGATTACACAAACATTTCTCTGGAAGATAATGTAGACTGTATTAAAAAAAAAAAATCAAAAAAAAAATCATCTTTATGTTAATATTTGAAAAGAAACTAAAGCTTCACAAAGAGATTCTGAAATGAAATCATGAGCTAATAAATCAGCAGCATAAATTATCAAAACCCCGAACATTACGGTTTGTTATCAGAACATAAATCCAGCCAAGCTAACACTGAAATGTGTTTCTTTTATCAAAGCTAGAATTGGTTTTCGTACCCAATTTGTTAAGTTTACCTTAATGCACTGTATTATGCTGGGTGACATGAATAGCAATTACACTGCAGCTGAATTGAAACTAATACTGGTATATGAGAAGAGACAGAGAGATCGTTTTCACTTATTCACAGGACATCTAGTAAGATGTAAATCCTATTTTCAATAGGCAAGTACATTATTACGGGTGTAAATCTCTTTCTTATTACCTCAATGCAAATGAAATCCATGTGTTACTTTTTGTATCCGTAACCAGTAACTTTAGGCTTATCTCTATTAAGATCAACTAATTAAATTGTACTAGTGTAACTAGTATTAATATGTCTACTACAAGTTAGGAAATTAAAGCTGAGATTTGACTGCATTAACTGCATTAGGGTAAACGTAAGCTGTGTTAATAAATTATCCCCACGTCCTTTACGTTACAAGTACTCATTTATTATTAGTTGCATTGCTAAGCAAAGTAGCAGGTACAGAACTGCACCTTTTAAAATTCCAAACCATGTAAATCTTTACACACAGTGGGTGCAAAGATTTCCATTGCTTGCCTGACAGAATAGTGTATTGTAGGTAAAACTATTTAGCGATTTGCTTTGTCTTTACCATCTGCAATCATTTTGTAAATTACACATATAGTCTTTTCATAAAGAACATTTTCTCCATGAGATCACACTAGAGAAATTGCCTTTATAATATCCACAATGGAAGGTTGTTTAGATTTCACAAGCCAGATATGGTAGGACTCATTTATCAACACTGGGAAAAAAATGCATGCGGGCAGTGACTCATAGCAACCAATCAGTGATTAGCATTTTTTAGCCAGCTGCAGGTAGAACAATAAAAGCAAATCTTTGAATGGCTGACATGTGTTACTGCCCAGGTACAGATTTGTCCAGTGTTGAAAACAATATATTTTTCATAAGTGGTTGCAAAAAAGGAATGAACTGAACAAGCATGCATTTAATATAATTGCAGTGCACTGTACATACGCTTCTTTATTTATATGTAAAGAAGTCCCCTTCAGATATCTATAAATAGGGCCATGTTTACATAGATTCTGAAATTGAGAAGTAAATACAAAGTATTCCAGAGCATTTCAGAGTACAAGCAATAAATTATCCTTAATGTACAGCAGTGAATAGGGTATAAGAGATAAATAATAATTTCTGTAAGGCATTGAATACTGTTATTATTAACAGAACTTAGTACTTTTTAAGGCAAGTCAGTTGGCACATTACCATAGAACTTGACATGCTCCTGGTTTGCCCTCCAGTGTATGTTGGGTTTCATGGGGAGAAGAGAAGAGCAATTGCACTCGAAGACAGGGATGTAGCGAACTGCCGATTTGGTGTTCGCGAACGCCGTTCGCGAACACCGGCAAAAAATGCGAACGTTCGCGGACAGTTCACGAACTTCGAACACCCGCTAAAATCGTTCGATTCGAACGATCGAAGGATTTTAATCATTCGATCGAAGGATTTTAATCATTCGATCGAAGGATTTTCATTCGAATCGAACGAACGAAGCCATTCGATCGAATGCTTTTCATTCGATCGAATGCTTACAATCATTCGAACGAATGGAAATCGTTCGATTTTTAGCGGTCGAAGGAATTCGAATGGTCGAATGGTCGAACGATCGAACGCGAACTCAAAATGCGAACGTTCCCAAACGTTCGCGAACATTCGGCGGACGCGAACGGTCGAAGTTCGCGCGAACTAGTTCGCAGCAGAACAGTTCGCTACATCCCTACTCGAAGAGCAATTTACTGTTTGAAAACCGGAAATTCGGCTCTTAAACTTACCATGAGCAGCCTCTGCTAACCAGTGGGCCGCTGCCGTCTGAGGGGAGTGTCTCAACTTGCCTCATTGGTGCAGCACCCCTGCATGCTACAGGTTTATTTGGAGGTTTAGATCAAAATGTTGTACACAGCAGTCTAATGAGTCTAAGTAAATTTTAGTAAGGCAGGAAGCTATAAAATTACTTCAAATGGCCACATTGAGCCCATGAGCATTCAGTATAACTTAACTAAACTAGGATAAACTGGAATGTTGATGCTAAGCCAGATCTTATCTGTAACATTAGTGTCCAAACTCACTAATGCTCTTGTGACTCAATTAAAGATTTTTTTTCTCTTTGCAACTTTTATTACATATCCCTCTTAGGGTAATGTTTGATGCCAATCTGCCCCAAACTTCCCTGTGTTCTGTGAGCATCAACAGCAACTGCAGCCATCTGTCACTACTTATATAGAGCAGATTTTGGCCAAAATTCCCAGCTGTACATTTTCTGTCTGAAATCTGCCCTGTGTAAACACTGACAGGTGGATGCAGAAGACTTATTGGCACTTTCTCCCGTAAGGTTTTTTTGCCAGAGGAGAAAACAAAATTAGCTTTAGTATTGCAATATTCATTACAAGGTCAGTGATCTGAAAAAAAGCTCTGTTTACAATTACAACACATAATTTTACCAGTCAAAGGCAGGAGAACATGGAAGCAAGCCAAAATGAAAAACATTGAATTTGTGATATATATATATATATATATATATATATATATATATATATATATATATATATATATATATATATATATATATATATATATATATATATATATATATATAAATGCATGGAAATGCCATCTCTCATGTAACAGAAAGTAACACAACACATTTTAAAATATTTACACTTGTACATAGTTTTAGATATATGGAGACAGGTATGGTTGATTGGGTCTCTTTAAAATTATAATGTTAAATGAGACAAGCTCCACCTGGTCCAGCAACTGAGAAAATTCAATCAGATGTCTGCTTCAAACCAGGGTTGACTGGGTGAAGTCTGGTGCAAACTTTGTGACTTTTATGACAATATCTTACATTAAGGGACAGATTTATTAAGGGTCAAATTTTTTTATGGTCAAAACTCTCAAATTCGACTAGGGCATTATCCAAACTTGATTTTCGAGAATTATCATACTCTGGCCCTTTAAGACTTCAAATTTGACTATTCACCACCTAAAACCTGCCCGAATTACTGTTTGAGTTAATGGGAGAGGTCCAGGGATCAATTTGGAGCCTTCCTGACATTCATACTACTAGAAGGTTTTGAGGTGCAAATAAAATATTATACTGTAATGGATCAGATTGATCTGAAAACATTTAATACTTTATCATTCATAAAATTTTGAGCATCTTGGAAATAGTACCCACAGAAAAAAAGTATCTCAGAAAAAGATTGAACAATGTAAACCTAAGCTTGACCCAAATTAAGTCTTTGGTTGAAATTATTTATTGAATATGAAATGAACATAGTAACCATTGTTCTGTGTGATAAGCAAACATGATATCATGTTAGGACTGTTTGGCATTGTAAATGGGTGGATCAGGTATGTGTTATTTATTGAACAAAATAATGTTCCTGTTTATCTTCATTTAAGCACAAAGAGACCTTGCATCAGTGTACATTAAAGCAGTACATTAGAAAACAGGATTAATTAACAATGTGGAAGAGAAATGAAAGACTGGGTGGTGTGAAGCTAGTAATTCCAGTTAAGTGACAAGGACTTGTTATTCAAGGCTACTCCCATAAGATATTATCTCTTAGATCACCCTTTTTACTCAGGTAGAATATGCCATAAAGCTCACCAGACTATGTGTGTGCATTTACTAGTGAAAGACTGGCCAATATCAATCACATAGTAACTTGTACAGAGTAGCTACCATTATCATCGTAACTACCTTGTCTGGGTCCTGCTGCATTTCTAATACCCTGCTATCTCTACATGCTTATTGATACTAAATTAATGCCATAACCATTACTATATGTGACATGGATATTTTCATATGCAAATGACCTATCAAGTACCTTGGATTAATACATTTACATGTGTGACCAAAATAAATGAATACATGACTTATTGCCCCTAAAAATTGACCTATATGTGGCCTGCATCAATCTTAAGAGAGAGAATAAATGTGAATAATAGCCCATCCCTTCACCTCAGGGCTACCTATGCATTATTAGCTTTACAGATAAAGAGGAGTTTATTACACAGATCATCCAAACTATAGTGCTTTCCTTTTCACTGCTCTACGTTATTTAGAACATCAAATAAAAACTATAATTTTGTGTAATTATTAAAAAAGTAGACACAAGGCCTACTGTATTTAATGGTTTAACAGTTAACACATGTTGGCATTGTTATGAAACTTATTTAGTCAGTGCTGTAATGTACATCAGTTAGCACACCATTTCTTAAAAGACTAATAGGGGAGACAAATGTTAGCGACCATGTTTGCACCATTTTTGACTGATTAAAGACCTCAATCACTTCCTTGCAAAGTTTGTGACTAGTGATGGGTGAATGGGTGAAAATTTGCCAAAATCCATTGAAGTCTATGGGCGTCATTTGTGTGGTGAAATTCGGCAAAAAATTTCACTCATCACTAATGTTTGCAGTGTATGTAATAAAATTTTTCAATCATATCATATTGTGCCAAAATATTTTAACGAAATTCTTGAGCAGGTGTTAAAGTTTTGCAATGCAATAAAAGCCTAAGAATATTTTATTGCGACAGGCGAATTACTCACAGTAATTGTGAGTAAGTTTTTCTCCTTGCAAATTTTATTACATTTCCCCCTTAGTGCTATAAAAGTAGAAAAAATATAAAATATATGCAAATATGTATAATCCATTTGGATATTACCTGTAAAGTATATTATGGAAAATGATGAACATATTTTTTCGCGGTGAATCTCTGCATTTTGCCATCTGCAAATTTTTTTGCAAAATCCGCTACAAAAAATTTCACTGTGTCAAAAAATTGCCAAGACCAAATTGTCGCCAAGACAAAAAAAGTCACCATAAGAAAAAACGTCCATTGACTTTAATGCATTTAGACAAAAAAGTCACTGAGACAAAAAAAAAGTCACCACAAGAAAAAATGGGCATTGACTTTAATGCATTTGGAGTGATAAAATTTTTTTCATGCGTGTAAAAAATTGTCGCACATAAAAAAAAATTGGACGCCCATGATTAATTATGGATGATTTGGATTTCTACTGAAGATAGATAGTGATGGGCGAATAAATTTGCCGGGCATGAATATACGGAGAATTTCCAGCTTCGCCGCCCGAGAATACATTTGAGAAACTGCGTTAAAAAAAAATCTATTGTGACAAAAAAAATTGGCACTCGTTAAAATTGTTGCGTGCATCAAAACTGTCACACGCATAAAAATTGACGCGGGTCAAAATAATTTGGACACCATTAACTTAAATGAATGGACAAATTAGTTGTGCGTATAAAAAATGACGCTTGCATCAAAATTATTTTGCGTTTCGGAAATCTTTGCACATTTTTTTCACCGTTTCGTGAAATTTTTACTGAAGATGGAACCTAGGGCAAAATATTATACAGCCAAGATGGCTAAACAGAATATTTGTTATGACTATGTCTTACAGTACGCTTTTATTAAAACTACTGGCAAGGTTGTTCAAAATCCCCAGTACTTGTTGGTGCTGCTGAATACTGCTTTGTCCAGTTATGAACAATCAACTAACCTAAAAAGCAGGTAGCTATTGAGCCAAACTGCTGACAGTGCCAGAAATCCTGTCTGATAGGCTTCACTGAAACTCTCTTTCATGCAGGCATGTGTTCAAAATGCAGCAGGCTACCATGGCTGGAAATTCACACTGGGCAGGCCCGGATGTGCGGCGAGGCCGCAAAGGCCGGCCCTAGAGAGGCAAAAATGAAGGGGCAGCATGCCGCCCAGCCGCAGGGGTGATCGCCTTGTTCCTGGAGCATTAATCGTTAGGCGCTTAGCGATCCACAAAGAAAATATGCGCATGCACGCATTCTTGTGGGAGGGAGGGCGCTCTTTGGAGGAAATCCGTGCCTGACACTTGGGACTTAATCTGTGTTTTCTAAATTAAAAGCAGCTTCATACATCCCAATGTTTTCATTTTTGGTGGGACAGTTCCAATTTGTGGATTCTCGCAGAGGTTTGGCTTACCCAAATTTGTAGGGGGATGAAAGATAGGCCTGTCCCTGAGTTACATGGTTGAAGTGTTGCATAAAATGCCTTGAGGTCTTACTTGTCTTGTTGGGAGGTGTGCTCCAATCACTGCTCAGAGCCATGATCATGAACTAGTTCCCCAGAATAAAAGATCTGTGAAAGAGCTCCAAACTTATCTACAGGGACTAAGTACTGAATGACTGCCATTGGTAATTGCACATTTCCGTAAATCAACCTATGAAAGCTCATTGGTCACAGATGCAGTTCATCAGAATACAAAACACTACTAGTATAGGAAAATATACTTTGTATGGGAGAGAAATAGAAACAAAAGAAATGTCCAGAAATATAGGGGGTTATTTACTAAAATATGAAAATTTCTCACTTTATTCTTAAAACCACTTTGACCAAACTCACATGCAATCTTTTACTGTATTTATCAATAAATGACTCTATAAAATCGTTAAAAAATACAAATTGTGAGATTTTTTCAGATTAACGCCCAAAAACCACAAATTTTTCAGATTATAGTACAAAACCCACCACAGATCATGATATCTTCCAATAGTAAATGGAACATACGACATTGACTTCTACATGACCTCGGCAGGTTTGTATTGGAATACTTTTTGTTTGGATTTTTAACAGCCTCGGGGTTTAATACATGTAGAAAAATTCAAGTTTTTTTTTCCTACAAAAAAATTATTTTTCCCTTTAAAACTCTGACAAAAAAAAAATCGGACTTTAATAAATAACCCCCATAATTTCAATATTTCTAAGTGCTATTTCATGATACCCTATGTTACAGTACTCACCATTAGTCGAATTTGAAACATGGAAGTGTTGCTGCCGCTGGAACACAATGGCCCCTAATGCTGCTAAAAAGAGAAAATTTCACATTTGAAAAAAACATCTTCACACCTTATTGTGCACATCTTGGCAGATAACACCAACTTAATCTTAACAGGGCAGCATGAGATGCATGCAAATTTGCGTTTAAAGACCAAAAGCACCAAAAAATTGTCCATATCTGAATACAGAGGGAGGGGCTTTTTTAGATAAGGACTAAAAGATGTGCCACATATTATAGCTAATAGCAAACACACTTCAATAAAAGCCTGGATGGTTTATTTAAAAACAATATTTTTATATGAACTGGATAGAAATTTATTTTAAATGTAATGAATAATACTATTTTGCATCTTCAAATATTTAAAGCTGCAGACTCTTCTGCCACCAGCATTTTACGTGCACAGGAAAGTTATCTCCCATAGAGCCCATTTTTAATTATTTCCTTTATCTGTGTATTAATGACCAGCAGGTTGTAGATGGTAACTAAGCTGCATGAATCCAAACAGTTGTCAAAACAATCCCATTTGCTTGATTTAATGTTAAATGTTTTTAGTAAATTTGAGGTACCCATATTATAGAAAACCCAATGTCCCAAGCATTCAGGATAATAGATTCCCTACCAGTATAACAACATTGTTCTGTACTGACATTAATAAATCTTATACTTCAATTTTTGTTGGTTTTATTTGTTATAAAAATTGATAGCAGTCATTGTTTATTCACACAGTAAGCTATACTATAGTCAAATAGTTTAAACAAACCCCAAAGCAAAATGCCCCAAATTGAGTAGAAGAATATATACAGTATATATTCCAGAACAATGTATTTTGACCACTATAGACGTCAAAAGCTTGTTCACAGTTATACCACATGACCAGGGTGTTCAGGCTTGCAGGAGAGCTCTGGAAATACAGTCAAACAAATCTACACCAACAGAATTTCTCTTTCACTTACTAGAACTCGCACTCACCAGGAACTATTTTAGATTTGAAAACACAGACATCAGGCACAGCAATGGGCAGTGCCCTTGCGCCCTCCTATGCCAACCTTTGCATGCTGCAATATGAACAAGAATACATTATGGGTAGAGCTACAGATAGGATAAGCTCATAACTGCTGCGAGGCGCATACACCTCAGCAACCACTCCTCCTCTGCCATGCCATTCTGTCAATCCCTGCACTGGCTTCCGCTACCTTTCAGAATCAAATTCAAATTAATGACACTGACTTTCAAAGCACTTCACAACTCTGCCCCACCCTCCATCTCTGAACTCTTCTCTATATACTCACCCAACCGCTTACTACGCTCCTCTACTGACCTGCTACTCAACTCTTCTCGCATTACCTCCTCACATGCTCGCTTTCAAGACTTTGCAAGGGCTGCACCACTCCTCTGGAACTCTCTCCCACGGTCTGTCCGGCTTTCTCCCAACCTTTCTGCTTTCAAGAAATCTCTTAAAACACACTTCTTTTGGGAAGCCTACCCTCACTCTGCTTAACTACCAAATGCAACACCACATACAGTACCACATTTCTCACCCACTTAATTCAATCTTGCCCACTCCCACACCTTGTGTATTACTCCCTTCCCTTAAGAGTGTATGCTCTTTTGCATAGGGCCTTCCTCACCTTTTGTACCGGTATTGATTGTGATGTATGTTACTCCATTTGTTCTATGTTTATAATTCGCAATATGTTGGCGCTATATAAATACATGTTAATAATATCTCCGCTATATA
Source organism: Xenopus laevis (assembly GCF_017654675.1). Taxonomy (NCBI): domain Eukaryota; kingdom Metazoa; phylum Chordata; class Amphibia; order Anura; family Pipidae; genus Xenopus; species Xenopus laevis. Next base: position 67,270,154 of record NC_054376.1, read on the forward strand.
AACAACTCTTATGGAGAGGGGACTCTATGACACTGGCCTCATTCTTCAACATGCTGAATACACTGGACACTCCTATAAGACTGGCTTTGAATTATAATGACCAGAGGATTGAGTTCCTCAATTTACCGATTTTTAAAACACAGGATGGATTGGGTACAAGCCTATATAGAAAACCCACGGACCATAAAACAGTACTACATGCCTCTATCAACCATCCACCTTCTACCATTAGGGCCATTCCCTATTCACAATTTTTGCACACTATAAGGCAGAGGTGCCCAAAAGGTAGATTGGGATCTACCAGACCTTTAGCTGGTGATCAGTAGATCTCAAGACACAGCTTGTCTTAATCACCCTCCTATTTCATGCTTTTTATTCAGATATTTATTATGTTAAGGTTACATAAGAAATAGTTGTTTGTTAAATATAGCAATATAAATTCTCTCATAAATCAATATAATATTTAAGTAATATTTTCCATGGAACAGAATGCTAACAATGCTTTTATGGATGTAGATCCTGATGAGACAACATCACTAAAATTAGACCTCACATTAGTAAAGTATGGGCATGCCATAAAGAATAATAGTGATCCTGAGATGGTGCAAACACAATTGAAGGAGGCCTATGAAAGATTTCTGGAGAGGGGCTACAAAGAGGATTCTCTACGACAGCAACTCCAGAGGGTTCTCACACATACGAAGGCGAATTTGCTCAAAGAGAAACCAAATAGTGATCGGACATCTACGCAATTGATTTTTACCACTAAATACTCACACATATCCAATGAGCTAATGAGATGTGTACAAAAGAACACACTTTATCTTTGTACCAGGACCCTTGCCCGATGTTTGGACACGGCAGGAATAGAAACTTAAGACACATTTTGGTAAAAACGGATTTTATGAATCAAACCAACAAGACAACGAGTTGGCTTACTGGGCAACAGAAACTAGGCTGCTACCTCTGTCCCAACTGCACAACACATAGATCTATGCTTACTGGTAGGGATTTTCCCCACCACACACAGGCAAGTGGTTTAAAATACAACATAGACTGACTTGCTCTACATCTTTTGTAGTATACATTGTCGCATGCCCTTGTGCTTTATACTATGTGGGCAAAGCAACTACCCCCCTATGTGGGCAAAGCAACTACCCCCAGTAAGTAATACATTAAAAAAAAACTAGGGTGACATGTAAGTGCTCATGCTAAATTTGACCAAACAATTTCAATAGTTAATACAAATGGAAATTAACACTATAAATCAATGACATGTGGATTATTAGCATATATGATATGATATAATATAAATAATGAGATGCTAATTGTCATGCCTGAAGAATGGAGAAGGCCCAGCAGGTAGAGAGGCCTATAAGCTGGGTAACCCATATAACACCCATTTACTGCAGGATTAACAGCAGAAGCCATGGTAAAGTTAAGGAAAATGTAATTAGCAGAATTAAAGCAACACACAAACAGAAGTGCAACTGAGTTCAGAGTCCAGATAGAGGCAGAAGACTGGACAGAGTCCAGTAACAGGCTGAAAAGGTCAGGGCTGGCAGAAGACTAGCAAAGTCCGAAAGGCAGACCAAGGTCAGTGGCTGGCAGCAGTAAAGCAAGGTCGAGTAACACACCTATGGTCAAACCAGGAGATTCACAGAAAATGGATATCAGATGGGAAAAGGAGGCCACAACCAGGAAGGAACAAAGGCAGGGAACACATGAACCACAAATCAAGAGCTAGATCAGGCTCGGAGCTCAGATGATCAAGCACAGTGTGCTGCAAGTAGTCGGCTTAAAAGGCCCTAAAGTGTTAGGTGGAGGCAGATGTTCAGGAAGCAACATCTGATACATAGTAATACCAGCTAGTCCTAACTCTAAAAGCCCTCAGTGGCTCAGAAGGAAGGCACACAGCTTGACTACTGAGCAGGCCAGGGTTCAAATCTCAGAGAGCTGCTGCACATTTATAATGGTAGTTCACTAGCCTGGTCCTAGCAAAATTACTCTTGGGGTAAAGAATGGGGAAGCAAAATTGGTGCTCTTGATAAAGTAGCATATTTTATCATTTTGACACTAGCATAATTATGCCTAGTGAAGAGACATGTTCATAATTGCATTTAAGGTGCCAAACATTATCTTAACAAATTGCTGAGGTCATGAAGAAATTCCAATTTTAAAGTAAATATGCCTCCCTGTGTATTGTTGATCTTCACATTCTACATAATTAAAGTAATACCCAGAGTAAATTGGTTCAATGGCTCTCAGCAGTTTTGAGTTTTTAGAAACAAGAAAACTCAAGAAAAATATTTAGTGAGTGACTGACCATTTCTCTTAATAACTTAATATAGTGCTAACAGTAGCTGGTGTTTCTCTGCCCATCTGCATAGCAATGTAAAATAATAGTGCTTCAACTTGGATTTATGTTTCTTTATAACAGTTGTACTTTCATATTTATAGTCTTTCATGCATAATACATCTGAAAGCAGCATCACTAATATAGTAAGACAAGACAAATTGGTAGATTCTACTAGCCTCATTAGCCTATGAAATTACATCTTTGTATTGTTGCTCAAACATTGAAAACCCCTTCTATTAAATGTATGTATCCTTACAAAAGTATTTGGGATCTGCCCTTTTTAGCTCTTCTGGAAACATATTAAATGTACTTGAAATGTAGCACAATAAGGTCAACAAGCACTTGCTAAAAACCACAAATCTAATAATGGCCTTCTGTAATGCAACAGTGTGGTGTGACAGAGGTGTATTGCATGCCCAAGGGTTGTAACTGAATACCTTTATGACACAGGCAATCATTTTTCTGCCACAAGGCATTTTGCACAATATCTTGCATCTGTCAAGTCTAGGATTTCCTATAATCACTTCATTTGATTCTGGCTGTAACCTTATTTCATGTCAACATGAAATTATAGTGACTCATCGTCTATAATCTTTATCATTAAAACAAAACTCAAATGTCACCACACAAATGGCTTAATGTCTGTTAAACAGTAATCTGCAGCTCCTACTGAAAAAAGGAAATCATTTATATGGAAACTGAACCACTCCATAGGACAGAGTGAAAGGGAATACAGATTCTACAGATGAATAGCATGGATTGGTTGCTAAATAAAAATATTTCAGGGATAGAAGGGGTCATTTATGAATGCAAGCATAAAGTAATGTATGCCAAAAAGCATACATTAAATGAAAAGAATCTTGTGGTTTAGAGCTTGCCCCTAGCACTTGCATGTGTTCAGCACATTTTGATGTGAAAAGGTGCTAAGTACAGGGAGCATTGGCCACATTAATAAATGAAAACTTACCCACATTCTATTCATTCCTATGGGATTTTTTAGAACCGTATTCTTCAAATGAATAATTCACCATTAATAAATACAATTCTACAAATCCCATAGGATTGAATAGAACATGGGTGAATTTTTACAGTATTTATTAAGCTCGAAACTCACTTTTTAATAAATCTGCCCCTAAATGTATCATCACATGTTTTTTTTTAACAGCTACAGGTATTGGGTATTTCCTTTGTCTTGCTGGTTTTTTTTTTAAACTCAGTCACTTTACGAATTATTCTCTTTAAGCTGTATGAGTTAAATATCATGCACTAATGGAGAGTGGATTTTCTAAAGTAACTTGGACCACTGTTGATTAAAAAAGTATTCTTTGACTGGGGAGTAGCCTTGCAGAACACAGAAACGAAGTCTTAGTTATGTTATTTTTATCCATTAGACTTTAGGAAATGGCACATACAGTTATATTAAATTGTTGTGTAGCTTTGTGGGCAGGGGAGAAAACAAACAAAACATGTGCCATAGGCAATAAAACCTTCAAAATCACAGTGTTCTTTTACTATTAGGTTATCGGAATGCTCCATGTTACAGTAGTATGGATGAGTGGCATTGGAAGTCCAAGGTCAGTTTCCAAAGACAGACAAAGGCAAAACTTTTACCATAACCCATTTTTTGTAATGACAACACCAGACATGGAGATTTGTCTGCATTTTGTCCCCACAATATTCTTCAGAAAAAACTGTAGATATAAAATCCAGACAAACTTCTACAAATAGCATAACCCTGAAAGTCAATTGAGCAATTCTAAGAAATAAACTAAGAAATAAAGTCGTTATGCAACAACAAGTCCCCTCTTTTTCCTTAGTGGGAAAATGCAACTGGACTTCATATTTCATTTTCTATGTTAAGTGGGCTCCAGAGACTCTGTGTTTGCTTATCAGCTTCATGTTTTGGTGATAGTCCTAGTGTTACTACAGAGGTATATATAAAAATGTACCTACTAATAAAATATGGTGCTGTAATCAAGTAGACTGTATGAATGTGAGGCATACATTTGGTGGCTTCTGTGTTCTCCAATATAAGGGTAGCAAAGGATTTACATTGTTTGAAACCTCTTGATGCTATTGGCCCTCATATTCAAAGGTTGGGCTAGAGAGGTGTCATTTCAATTAATCTATATATGCTTGGCTGCTTGCCTATTTTCATGAATAACTACAGTGTGGTAATTGTGCCCACTGACGAAAAAGATAACATCATAAAAATTACCTTTCAGAAATCAATCAACTTTGAAATTAATTCATAGCTAAAATACCATGGCAAACATATATTGTAACTTTCACATTAGCGTATGTTAAGGCATTTACAAGATACACCAACGTTTTGTTTCCTCTGGGGGGCCACTGTGTAATTTAAGGATTTCAAATTGGAACTGTTACTGCATGAAGATACTAGCATAGTTCCGCATCAAATCAAAGGTTGTTCATGCACATAACCCCAATACCTCCTCCATCCGATCCGGCCCCCTGCCACTGCCGCAAAGTCCCCCGCTCCTGCCAAAAGCTGCCACACCCGCGCTTGAATCTACCATTTTAGTTTCTGTGACCAGGGCAGGAGAGGGAGGTCAGGGGAGCGGTGACAGGAGAAGGCAGGCAGTGAGTCTGGGCTGGCGGGGCCCAGAAGAGCCCATTGAAACTTCGCATTGCACTGCCTTCCCAATTTGGAGCTTTTCTGGATAACATATCCCATACCTATACTGGCAAACAAATCTTTAATATTTAAAATTATAACCACCTATAGATGCTGCCTACATGAAAATCAGGAGGGTTGGTTCTTAAGAAATATCACTGATACAGATTGGACGTAATCTTATTTATTAGAAAAACTATAGTTATATAATCTCCTCTGATCACTTGGGATTGATAAAACACGTATAAAGTCCTAAACTTGCAAATGTACAAGACTACAAGGATAGTGTGGTCATGCTGGGCAAGTTACTAAATTCCTTTATATGATCTTAGTCATTTCCATACAAAAAAAAAGTAGTTGTCACATTTTAACTGTATCTTACCGTCTGGAGGCCTCAGTAATTTATTGTTCTGTGTACACCAACCAATGGGGTGCAGATCTGCTGTCATTACATCACACCAGAAGTCAGCCTTGCGGTCTTCTCCATAGCCACAATATCGTAGCAGAAGTAACTGTCCACATGTAGTAATGATAGTAGCTACCCAATAAGTGTCTGGATTGCTCTTATTTGCCACCTCAAGCTTCATCCCTGGTTGGAAACTGCTCTGTAGACTGATTTCAACCTTGTGCAAGATGATTAAAAATTAAATGTTATTACACAATTGCGTTATTTGTTGCAAAATGTTTCTTTTTTCATAAATGTGCAACTGTATTTGTCCTTTGAGGTGTAGTACCAACATTTATCTTCCCAATTATCATGCCTATAATCAACACTTTGGTTGACGACAACTATAATAATACTGTAGCTTTTGTTTCATATAGAATGTAGAAGCTATATTAGCAGTAAAATAATTAACATGATACATCTGAATTATTTTAAACAACATAAGAAACAATTATTTGCTGGGAGCCCAGCATTAACCTGTAGATTATTAGTACACAAATAAATTTCACTTTTAGATAATTTCGATTAGAAAATTGCAGAATCCTTAATTTTAACTTTCTAACCGAAGTAAGGCACTTGCATCATTTAGTTAACCCTATGATTGCTTACTTTTTTGTGTCTCATTTAGTACTCAACAAGGGTCTGGACTGGGTAACGCAAAGTAAAAATGCTAGTGGCTTCTTTATTTCACTCACTCTCATTTTGTCCAGTCCTTATCCTCATTCAATAATAAATCAGCCCAACAACCTTCAGAAATAGCTGAGCCAAACAATATTGTATTCGGTGTCACTGTGGTGCTAATATCTCAGAAACTGCTAAAATGAATGTAAATTAATTAATTTATACACATTTATACCTTTCAGTGTAAAATGATGCAATAGCTTGCAAATATAAAACTGCTGTAGCCTTTCTAGTTCATATTTTATACCCTTGAGCAATGCCACAGTTGCCAAATAAAAACAAATTCTTGAAAAGAAAAAAAATAGCCTATTTCGTGGCTCAACGTATGGATGGCTGCAGTCAATGCATAACTCTACACTATTCCAAAACACTTCTACTTCTGTTTTGTATAAGGCAGTTTTAAGATACAGCAGTCTGATAAGTTGCCTGCACTATGGTCATTAGCCTCAGAGATCACACAACAAAGTCAGCATTTCTATAACATTGGCTTTGCCAGTACCATTTCCTGTTTCAAGAAAAGGAAGTTTCAGTTTGAATAAAAAGCAAAAAACAAAACTATAATCAAATGCTGTAACAAAAAACAACACAGCTGACCCTGCCCTGTTCTGTTCTGTAGGAGCAACAACATATTCTTCTAGAGTTGTAACATTTTTATTTGATTTTTTTTCATTAAAAAATATGTTTTATATATACAGTACTTTATATAATACAGTTCAAAAACTACCAGCACTCTTTCACCATCGTCCACTTATGGGTGCTTGGTCAATTGATTATATATAGCATTTCAAGATGGACCAGCACACCAATTTCTTGAATAACCGAATGCTGATAAAGGCCCCAATGAGGGCTGAAACGTTGGATACACAGCGATGATTCAATAAATATTTGGTGACTCAAGATATTGGTATATTTTATATAATATATATATATATATAATGTGGGTCTAGTTTGATCTGCTCAGAAGCTAGAAAGATAGAATCTATATACATCTTAGTGTTTATTAATACAGTTATGGAACCTATTATGCTTGAGATGCTCCAAATAAGGGATCTTTCTACATTTGGATCTCCATACTTTAAGACTGCTAAACATTATTTAAATAATAAATTAACCCAGTGGGATTGTTTTGCCTTCAATAAGGATTTATTACATCTTATTTGGGATTAAGTACAAGGTACAGGTTTTATTATTACAGAGAAGAAAAATGTGTTTCAAGATTTTGAATTATTTGATCACAAAAGGAGTCTATGTAAGATGACCTTCCTGTAATTTGGAAAAGCAAAGGTACAGAGCCCTGCGGTACTCCACTAACAACACTGGTCCATTTAGACAATGTTCTGTTTACCACCAATCTATCTTTTGATTGGTTTTCTATCCAGGTACAAATACTATGTTCCAAGCCAACATTCCTTAACCAGTCCTTCTGGTAGCAATGTATCAAATGCTTTAGCAAAGTCTAAGTATATCCACTGTCTAAGTATATCCACTGTCATCCCAGAATCGAGGTCTCTGCTCACCTTCTCATAAAAAGAAATTATATTAGTCTTGCAAGATCTATTACGTATAAAACCATGCTGGCACAAACTCACATTATTATTATTTGAAATTAAATCAAGTATTGTATCTCTTAATACCCCTTCAAATAGCTTTCCTACCACTGACAGACAGACTAACTGGCCTATAGTTTTGAGGCTGAGAGTGGGATCCTTTTTTGAATAGCAGCACCGCATTAGCAATTCGCCAGTCTCTCGGTACCATGCCAGCCCTCAATGAATACTGAAAAATTTAATAAAGAGGTTTGGCGATCACAGAACTAAGCTCTCTTAGTACCTGGGATTGAATACAATGTGGTCCAGGACCTTTGTTTATCCTAACATGTTCTAGTCTCTTTTGAATTTTCCTGTGTATGAACCATGCATCATTAGTTGTATTACTAGAATTGTGACTATTAAGAAGGTAATCTTTATTACCTGTTTCCTCATATGTGTAAGAAGAATTTCACTGGCACACAGGAGTTGCAGTAGCAGGGCAAGCCCTTGCAATTTTATTATGCAGTAGTGCAACGTTTCGGGGTCACGCCCCTTTGTCAAGCATGGATGCTTGACAAAGGGGCGTGACCCCGAAACGTTGCACTACTGCATAATAAAATTGCAAGAGCTTGCCCTGCTACTGCAACTCCTGTGTGCCAGTGAAATTCTTCTTACCCTTTTTGTGAGGTGGCCGATCCTCTATCACTGGGCACCAGGATAAGGACCTTTGGGATTGTGTGGTGTGCGGCTTCTCCAAAGTTTACTTCCTCATATGTGTAGACAGACGAAAAATAACAGTTCAGAATCTCTGCTTCTCAACATCCAGCATCCATTTTATTCGGAAAACATGTTTTTTTCAAACGCATCAGTTAATAGTGCTACTCCAGCAGAATTCTGCACTGAAATCCATTTCTCAAAAGAGCAAGCAGATTTTTTTATATTCAATTTTGAAATCTGACATGGGGCTAGACAATTTGTCAATTTCCCAGCTGCCCCATGTCATGTGACTTGTGTCTGCACTTTAGGAGAGAAATGCTTTCTGGCAGGCTGCGGTTTTTCCTTCTCAATGTAACTGAATGTGTCTCAGTAGGACATGTTGTTCTTAGATCTACCAGGCAGCTGTTATCTTGTGTTAGGGAGCTGCTATCTGGTTACCTTCCCATTGTTCTTTTGTTTGGCTGCTGGGGGGAAAAAGGAAAGGGGGGTGATATCACTCTAACTTGCAGTACAGCAGTAAAGAGTGATTGAAGTTTATCAGAGCACAAGTTACATGACTTGGGGCAGCTGGGAAATTGACAATATGTCTAGCCCCATGTCAGATTTCAAAATTGAATATAAAAGAATCTGTTTGCTCTTTTGAGAAATGGATTTCAGTGCAGAATTCTGCTGGAGCAGCACTATTAACTGATTCATTTTGGGGAAAAAAAATTTCCCCATGACAGTATCCCTTTAAGGGTCCCACCCTTTCCTGCTTCATTTTTTTTTACTATTTACATTTAAAAAATAATTTGGGATTCTTTTTCTGCTTGCTGCAATACCCTTTTCCATCTCAATTTTAGCTTGTGTCAATGTCAACGCCCAGGCTCCAAGTATTTGAAGCAAATTAATTGCGAACCACTGAATTACAACTTTCATTACAAGTATATAAGTATCTGCAACAATTGTTGTTCAATTTATATTTTTATTTTGCCTTAACTGAATAAGTGGTAAATAGGGATGGGTGAATTTGACCCGTTTCGTTTCAGCAAAAATACGCCTCCGGTGAAATGTCGCTGACAGCCATTAAAGTCTATGGGCATCATTTTTGCAGCGGCCCATCCCTAGTGGTAAACAGAATTACTGCAACGCCATATTTTGACTTACTGGGCAGAAAGCTATTTTTCAACCACTATCTATCATGTGGTAATCCCAACATACCGCAATTTCTTTACAAATCAGCAATCCATGTAAACTATATCCAAATGAATGGCCTGTTTTTAATGAAACCACCCTTTCTTTCTGAGTCTTTTCTACTCTTGTTCTTTACTGATAAAGTTTTGTTTATACATCACAAACTGTTAGATCTTTTGTTAGGAGCCCGTGGCTCATGGGTAATAAAATCCTTTAATGTATGTTTTAATGTGACATTGTGAAATTTTAACCAAACTGTTAAAGATAAATAAAGGAAGTTCCAGAACATACATGTTTAAAAGATGTGTGAGGTGCGGCACTTGATGCAGATTCCTCCAGATACTCATCCCAGTTAAAATCTGTATCTTCAATACTAGAACCATCATCTACAAATGCAAGAAAGAGTGTTAGGGAAGAGCAAATGCATATGATCATCTGTGGTTATGAGAAAGTGTTGGTAATAATGTAGTGTTTTGGGGAATAACGTATTTAAATTACTTCTGAAAATTGCTCTTAGTGATCATGCTCATATCATACTTGGCTTGGCTATGGCAGAATATCTGAATTTTCCCAGTTTAAAAACATAATTTATAATGTAAAAGTAAAGCATACAAAATCTGACAAAATGGTTTCAGTATACTCCTATACACTACTAGCCTTTTGTAATTTCTGAGAAATATTGAAACTTGCATAGAAGAAGAACATTACTAATTACTATCACAAACTAGAACAGGTTTCATTATATGTAAGGCTAAGTATTATTGTATCACAAATTATATGTGGTTAAAAGACATGTAAGACTTAAATAAAATAAGTACGTAGTGGGTTCAGAAAGAGAAACAAAATTGTTCATAAACTGTTTAAAAAAATATTTAGTGGAAAGCCTTATGGCTTTATCATTGTACATTTTCAAATATATAGTAGAATTTAGGCATTACAGTATATGAAGTACGATTCACTATATATGTTATGTTTGACATATACCACAATTTCTACAAGTCTGTATATATCTAAACTGTGTTGTACAAATAGTAAAGCATGGAAACAACATTGTGGTTTGAATGAAATATACATTATAATAATATTCCTCTAGACTTGAAGGAAGGCAGTCCATGTATTTATAAAAAAAGGTCACATGTATAATCCTATCTTATCTCTGCAACTTCTGTTATAGATGGCAGCAGACAATTATATAGCTATACAACAGCTGACAAAGCTCTTTAGCCAATCTGCCTGCCAAGTAAGCTATTTATTCTTTATCTATGCTTTATCTAAAGGATGGACCTATATCTGTCCTATGCATGGTTCACTTTATCCAGATATTTATTTTAAATGCAAGGCTCACTTCAGCCACATAATTGTGGATATAAAAAGATTGGTACTTATAAGCACTTTATATTCCCCACCATCATACTGGGAATATGAGAGTTGGGTTACCAAATGATCCTTGTATGACATCTGCATTTAGTATATCTCATTACACCATAGTGGGTAAGGGCAAGAGTGAGAGGGAAAGAGGCTGCCCTCTTGAATCACTTGCCGCTCACAACCCTGTATAATATAAGGAGTGATTATCCTTTTTAACTCCCAGTACATGGGGACAAAACAAACAGACTGTAACATGTACCCCATAATCACTAGAAGCTCACTTAACTTACTTGGTACTACATGTCTAACACAAGTCCTTTGACCTCTTGATAATATTTAGAAAGTGTTATTTTATTGAGATAAAGCTCGTATTCTATTTTCATTTTCAAATTGATCCACTTTCCGAAGTACATTTAGAAGCAAGAAACAACTGCTTTCTAAACTAAGATCTGTTGGGCTTAATGAAGTTGTTTGCACATGGATAGGAAACTTGCTACAGGATCGGGTACAGAGGGTGGTTGTTAAAGATACATTCTCTACTTGGAGTATGGTTCTTAGTGGGGGTCCCCCAGGGCTCTGTATTGGGTCCACTTTCATTTAACTAGTTCATTGATGACTTAGGGGAGGGTACGGTAAGTAATGTATCAGTGTTTGCAGACAACACAAAACTATGCAGCCCAATTAATTCCATCCAGGATTTGACATCCATGCAACAAGATCTTGACAAACTGGCAATCTGGGCAGCTATAGCAGATGAGATGTAATGCTGATAAATGTAAAGTCATGCCTCTGGGATGTAAAAATATCCATGCCACTTATAACTTTAATGGGCTGAACTAGGCAAATCCATTATGGAAAAGGACATTGGAGTCCTTGTATATAATAAACTTGGCTGTAGCAAGCAATCCCAGTCAGCAAATAAGGTTTTGAGCTGTATTAAAAGGGGCATAGGTTTGCGGGAAGAGGGTTCTTCCATTATATAGAGCACTGGTGAGGCCCCATCTAGAATATGCCATACAGTTTTGGACCCCAGCGCTCAAACAGGACATTATTGTATTAGAGAGGGTACAGAGAAGGGCAAAAAAGCTGGTAAAATGTATGGAAAATCTTAGCTATGAGGAAAGACTGGCCAAGTTGGGGATGTTCACGCTGGAGAAGAGGCACTTAAGGAGTGACATGATAACTATGTATAAATATATAAGGGGACTATATAATAATGTCTCTAATGCTTTATTTGCCAGAAGGTCTATCCAACTGACACAAGGTCACCCATTCTTTTTAGAACAAAAGATATTCAGAAGGGGTTTTTTTTTACAGTGAGAGCTGTGAAGATGTGGAATTCTCTCCCTGAAGCAGTCGTAAAGGCTGCCATATTAGAATCACAAAGAAAAATTTTCCCCCTCTGAGGCATATTGGAGTGGCTTCAAATTGGGTTATTTTTTGCCTTCCTCTGGCATCAGCTAGCCGTTAGGCAGGTTATATAGACTAAAAAGTTTGAAGGTCTTTTTTCAACCTAACTTACTATGTATGTTATGACTTTAAAAGATCTCTGTATCCAATAAAGCATGTTCTAAGAGTCCTCATTACACAACCAACACATTTAACAGGTGGACACATTCCACCAATATAGTAAATTACATTAATTATTTAAACAGACATATCTTCCCCAAACTGTCAATTTGTATGGTAAGCTCTGGTGAGCAGGGACTGTTTTTTGTCTCTTTTAGCACGTTGTATTTAATGTAGCCAAACTTTTTATTTATTAAAGTATCGATCCATGTTTGTTCTGTGAACTTACTGTTCTATGTAAATGAAAATATATACATACTGTACATATTAACACACATTTCTATTTTACAATACCTAACAACCTGTTCTGACAAATGACAGGTCCCTTGTAAAAGATGTTTAGCTTAATGTTATTCCTTCACATTACTAAAAAACTATTTATCCATAACTCTGGCATTCAGCTCTACTGCACAAGAATTTAAATGCTTGTAAGACAGCATACAGATTCCATTGTATTTGCCAGCTCTTCAAACAAAATTTCCCAGAATAATATCTTTCAGGAAGTACTCTTTTATGCACACTTAAAATAGTATGTTACCAAAAGTGCTAATGATCATGAAATCATTCTATTTATGTTCTTATTTTGAATTATTTTTCTGAACATATTACAATAGTCCTAATATATGTGCAGGCATTCTGTTTGGTCCTTTTGCTTTTGCATAACATACAGTAAAATCACATTATTCTGGATCCCATCCATTTTCATGTTCATCATTAGAGGCAGTTTGTCCCTAAGGCATAGGAACGGCTTTAAGACTTACAAAGAACCTTTTCTTTTACTATGGCATTTCTGCTCTTCTGCTCTGGCATAAGGGAATCCAGTAGCAGTTTTTACTCCAAAGCATGCTAATATAAACTCCAACCAAATACAGTGGTGCATGAAAGATTTGTGAACCCTTTTAAATGTTCGATATTTTTATATAATGTGACCTAAAACATCATCTGATTTTCAAACAAGCGTGAACATCTAGGGAAGATGTCATTTGATCCTTGAACACATATAAAAATGCCACAAACTATAAGACTATAACATGATGTGTCACCAGCTGTGGTGCTTAAAAATTTGTGAATGTTCCTACATTTTTATATGAATGTAACCTAAAACTTCATCTGATTTTCTAAAAGTACATGAAAAAAGCCTAGTTAAACAAAATTATATTTGGTCATGTATTTATTAAAATTTTTTATCCAACAGCATATCTGCGTCTGGCAAAAGTAAATGAATGTTTAGGATTATCATATAATTTGAAGGAGAAATTAGAGTCTGGTGTTTTCAGTCAATGGGATGAAAATCAGGTGTGAGTGAGAGACCCTGTTTATTTAAAAAATGGGAATCCAGCAAAGCCTGATCACACATACAACACATTTGTTGATGTGTATTGTGGATGAAACAAAAGAGGTGCCTAAATTGTTGTTCATGCCCATAAGGTTGGAAAAGGTGACAAGATTACATAGTTGCATAGTTAAATTGGGTTGAAAAAAGACAAAGTCCATCAAATTCAACCCCTACAAATGAAAACCCAGCATCCATACACACACCTCCCTACTTTCACATAAATTATATATACCCATACGTATACTAACTATAGAGTTTAGTAACATAATAGCCTTTGATATTATGTCTGTCCAAAAAGTCATCCAAGCCATTCTTAAAGGCATTAACTGAATCAGCCATCACAACATCACCCGGCAGTGCATTCCACAACTTCACTGTCCTGACTGTGAAGAACCCCCTACGTTGCTTAAAATGAAAGTTCTTTTCTTCTAGTCTAAAGGGGTGGCCTCTGGTACGGTGATCCACTTTATGGGTAAAAAGGTCCCCTGCTATTTGTCTATAATGTCCTCTAATGTACTTGTAAAGTGTAATCATGTCCCCTCGCAAGCGCCTTTTTTTCCAACCCCAACCCTGACAGTCTACCCTCATAATTTAAGTCTTCCATCCCTCTAATCAATTTAGTTGCATGTCTCTGCACTCTCTCCAGCTCATTTATATCCCTCTTAAGGACTGGAGTCCAAAACTGCACTGTATACTCCAGATGAGGCCTTACTAGGGACCTATAAAGAGGCATAATTATGTTTTCATCCCTTGAGTTAATGCCCTTTTTATGCAAGACAGAACTATATTTGCTTTAGTAGCCACAGAATGACACTGCCCAGAATTAGACAACTTGTTATCTACAAAAACCCCTAGATCCTGCTCATTTAAGGAAACTCCCAACACATTTAGTGTATAACTTGCATTTATATTATTTTTGTAGTAAGCGCATAACCTTGTTATTTATCAACATTGAACCTCATTTTCCAGTTTAATGCCCAGTTTCCCAACTTAGACAGATCACTCTGCAATGTGGCAACATTCTGCATGGAACCTATAGTTCTGGACAATTTAGTATCATCTGCAAAAATAGAAACAGTACTTTCAATGCCCACCTCCAGGTCATTAATAAACAAGTTGAAAAGCAAGGGACCTAGTACAGAGCCCTGTGGTACTCCACTAACAACACTGGTCCAATTAGAAAATGTTCCATTTACCACCACTCTTTGTAGTCTATCTTTTAGCCAGTTTTCTATCCAGGTACAAATACTATGTTCCTGGCCAACATTCCTTAATTTAACCAGTAACCTTTTGTATGGCACTGTATCAAATGCTTTAGCAAAGTCTAAGTAAATCACATCCACTGCCATCCCAGAATTGAGGTCCCTGCTTACCTTCTCATAAAAATAAATTAAGTTAGTCTGGCAAGATCTATATGCATAAAACCATACTGGCACATGCTCATAGTATTATGATTTGCTATGAAGTCCAGTATCTTATCCTTTATTAACCTTCGAAAAGCTTTCCTACCATGGACGTCAGACTAACTGGCCTATAGTTTTGAGGCTGAGAACGGGATCCTTTTTTTAATAGAGGCACCACATTAGCAATTCGCCAGTCTCTCTGCACTATGCCAGACCTCAATGAATCCTGAAAAATTAAGTAAAAGAGGTCTGGCAATTACAGAGCTAAGCTTGCTAAGTACCCTGGGATGAATACCATCTGGCCACGGACCTTTGTTAATCTTAACATGTTCTAGTCTCTTTTGAATTTCCTCATGTGTGAACCATCATTCATCATCATTAGATTAGATTATCTCTAAAGAGTTTGGACTCCACCAATCAACAGTCAGACAGATTAGTGTAGAAATGGAGGTTTAAGACCATTGTTACTCTACCCAGAAGTACTTGACCATAAAAGATAAGCGTCTAATATTCTGAGAGGTTACAAAGGAACCTAGGGTAACTTCTAAGCACCTGAAAAAGCCTGTCACACATTCACACATTGGTGAACACCAAAACACGGAACGGCAAAGGTGTGTATGACTGGGTAACAAGGAGAAAGCCACTGCTGTCCCCTCAAAATATTGCTGACAGTCTAATAGTTTGCTAAAGATCATGTGGGCAAACCAGAAGGACACTGGTAGAATGTTTTGTGGACAGATGAAGCTAAAATAGAACTTTTTGGCTTAAATGAGGAGCTTTACATCTGGAGAAAGAAAAACAGTGCATTCCAGCATAAGAACCTTTTCCCATTTGTGAAAAAGTTTTCTGATTTGGGCCTGTTTTGCTGCATCTGGTTCTGAAACACTTTCCATCATTGATGGAACAATGAATTGTGAACTATACTGATTCGCTTACTTGTGCCACACGCAGAAATGTTATTGGATAATTTTTTTTCAATAAATACACAACCAAATATAATAATTTGTGTTATATTTGTTTAAGTAGGCTTTCTTCATGTTCTTTTAGGACTTTTGAACTCTTTGAAAAGCAGATTATGTTTTTGTCACATTCATATAAATCACAAACTTTCAAGCACCACTGTATGTTTTCATAGAGGTTTCAAAGGGGTTCATTTAATAAACTCACCTGAGCAATACATATCTTTGATACCATGTGTTGGGCTGTTAGATTTTTCCAGTGATGTATGTGGTGTATCTTGATTACACCGTATAATAAGCATCCTGTTCTCCATTATCCAAATTTAACTTGTTTTGTTCTAGATCATCATAAGGCAAAGTCTCCCTGTAAAAAGGGACAAAATGTTCTTTTTAAAATGTATTCTAAAAGCAATATGCAAAAACTCCTATTAAAATCAAAATAAACTCTTAAATACAAAAAAGGGGGAATTAATAGACACCTACAAAGTGAATTTATCTAAAACACACTGGTATAGCACAGATACACTAAAAGAATCAGGCACACTCTTCACTCCCATCATTAACCAGACACGTCAACTGGACTTCAAATTGTTAGCACAAATTAGTCTGATTTGGGTTGAAAATTGTCAGGCGTATCTTTCACTTGTGATCACAATTACACTACAATTATGGTGGATAAGTGTTGGGGGGAAAAAGCATGGCAATTGTGCTCAAAACTTCACTTAGCCCTCTGTGGTGCAGTAAGTACTGCACTACAAAATTACTTACAAAATCATAACCAGTTCATCAAAATTGAGATCATGAATATCATTAGACAGAAAATTATTTATGATAATACACACATATCATCCCCAATTAAAAACATAAAGTTAGACATTATAGGAGCAGTTTGTCCAGCACCCAATATTGAAGGATAGTAGTAATGCGTGGGTAGACAAAAAGTCTACCTACACCTGCTTGCTCCAAACCTGCATCCGACCTGAGCCCTACTGCACTTCTATTTATAGACCCACACCAGACCCGCATTATGTCACAAAAGGGGTGGGGCAGGCACGTCTATAAATAGTGGCTGCCGAAGCACAAGCCGTACAGTAAGGTGGCAAACAGTGTGCAGATGTCGAACATGCCCGAACCCCTGGTTCTCACAGGTTTGTGTTGAACCGTACATCACTAATGGACACTAATGTTAAAACATTAGACTACCTTTTTATCTCACCTGCTTAACCGCTAGTCTTTCCAGAGCAGATACCTGCATCTGAAACCTTTAGAATTTTAGGGGATGTATAAAATTCTACTGTATTCCTCATCTCTATATCATGCTGAAAACAGCTTGTGGCTATAAACATAAAGTCCTCATTTTGGATCATACTTATGTTGCTGGAGCAAGAAATATTAATATAGTAGTCATGTGTCCAGCTTTATAACATAACCAAGCCAACCCCACACAAATAGCTTGAAGTGCATTTGCAGTTCAGTAATCCATACTATGACAGTGTGGAAGGATATTTAAAAATGTTCATACATTTCTGCATATTCATATTTAATGAATAATCACTTGGCACACTGGGTCATTGCAATGGCAATCTTCCTTCAAATTCCATATGTTAATCCTGTATACAGCACAGCCATAATTTAAATTCAATTGCATTATAACAGGTTCAACACAATGGGAGCCCTATTCTTAATTCCTGGTCAAGGCAAATGTTGGCTTTCATGTGCTCACATGAGTTGTGGTTTGGCTTCTTGCACCAAACCGGGAACAACCAGAAAAAGAATGTATGGTGCTAGTATAGATGGGAGAGAGTAGGAACAAGCACACTGTAATATGACTTTCTATGGATGCAGTTCTGCACATTATAAATAAGCCCTTTTATAGCATATCCAGAGATATATTTACACAAAAAAGTAATTATTTAGACAAATAACCGTGTAATATACTTTGTAAATATGATACTATGTTTTTAAAACCAGAATGATTCTATATTTCATTACTTGTGTAGTGTTCCAGTACATATTTACAAACCCCATAGGAGTTCTGTACTTGACAATTTCACTAGAATATTGTACATTGCAGTCACAGAGCCAAGTTATTGGAACATACTTTTCCTTTCTGTCTCACACCAAGGACAGGTCAAATGTAGCTGTTAAGGGAGCTTGTTTTAGCTCAACATCTGAAAATACATCACGTTAAAGGGATACTGTCATCGAAAAACATGTTTTTTTCAAAACGCATCAGTTAATAGTGCTACTCCAGCAGAATTCTGCACTGAAATCCATTTCTCAAAAGAGCAAACAGATTTTTTTTATATTCAATTTTGAAATCTGACATGGGGCTAGACATTTTATCAATTTCCCAGCTGCCCCCAGTCATGTGACTTGTGCCTGCACTTTAGGAGAGAAATGCTTTCTGGCAGGCTGCTGTTTTTCCTTCTCAATATAACTGAATATGTCTCAGTGGGACATGGGTTTTTACTATTGAGTGTTGTTCTTAGATCTACCAGGCAGCTGTTATCTTGTGTTAGGGAGCTGCTATCTGGTTACCTTCCCATTGTTCTTTTGTTTGGCTGCTGGGGGAAAAAAGGAAGGGGGGTGATATCACTCTAACTTGCAGTACAGCAGTAAAGAGTGATTGAAGTTTATCAGAGCACAAGTCACATGACTTGGGGCAGCTGGGAAATTGACAATATGTCTAGCCCCATGTCAGATTTCAAAATTGAATATAAAAAAATCTTCTGTTTGCTCTTTTGAGAAATGGATTTCAGTGCAGAATTCTGCTGGAGCAGCACTATTAACTGATTCATTTTGAAAAAAACATTTTTTCCCATGACAGTATCCCTTTAACAACAGTGCACAAAGGAAAATGGTTATTATTTCTTATAATTGCACAGCAGTAATGCTTGAGAGTTGTGCATTCAAACTAAATAGATTTGATACAAAAATGTTCTTCATTTCTGTTGATAATCTGCTTATTTGATTTCATAATACATTTATTGGCTCACATGAAGAAAACTTCTTTATTTTATCCATACAAATCAATTCTCCAGTCATGTATTTTGTACATGCCGTTAATATAACAACACCGAAGACATTGAAGCAAATATACATTTAACTGTCTCTTGTTGCAACAAATTTACTTCATGAGTGTCACCATACAGTTTTTGCTGATCATTGAGGCTTGGTGGAATTATTTTCACAGTCCTTAACAGGATAAATTATTTGCAGATTATTGTGTATTCATTTAGCAAATCTGAAAACGATGTGTGATTTTTATATAATGCTATTTGTGTTAAAAAAACAGATTTCAATTTTTTTAAAAATATATTACCACTGTTTCTAGTTCTTTTTTTTACACTGCCTCCTTGTAATCAGCAATGAGTCGCTTTACAACTTTGCAGTTTAGGGAGAAAAGAAAATAATATTAATAATTAGGCTGCTAAGTTTTGATATAAAAGTACAAAGAGATACCAGACTACTGACTCTTTTTGACTGAGACTGTAGTAGAATAACATTACCAGAGGGTAGATAAGGGTATAATATTTGCTAAGAAACATGCAAGAAGAAAAGTGGCTCCAAATTTTTCAGAATTAAAGAACAAACATTTTCCAATGCTCGTTCATTAACGTTTATTATTCATAATCAGCAGGATGGCACAAACTGGACCATCATGACAAAAATAATGCAGTTAATAATAATAAAATATGGACCTCCCTTTTGGGGCATGTGCACCTGGACCCCTGTTCTGAGTTTTATCCCATACAATTAACTGTATCACTCTTAATTTAATAACTCATTCACCAAACCCAGTTTTCATGTAAAATCCAACAATTACGTTGATTGTATAAAAAAAAGTGTGTCGATTTGAGAAGAAAAATTGCGTTAGAAAGTTTGAAAAACAATTCTGTGTTCTATGTTAAGAAATATTGTCCATTGTCTAAAATAGTAATTTTCCTATTTCTGTAGGATTTTCATTGTTAGTGCAGGTAAAAAATAGATTGTACTGGAGTTATCACATTCACCCTACTGCTGAAAAACATCAATCTATTTTTATAGCCAGCAGAAAAACAGTGCCACCAATTTGCTACAGCTATAAAATATTTGTGTTTCCTTTATAAGGGAAAACTACCCTGCAATTACTTTAAACTCAACAAAACAATTATATTAAATTCAACACAGCAAATCGGAGAGAAACTGCAGGTTTTGCAAAATTGTGCATATGTAACATGTAGCTCTGCATCCACAATGTGGCAACAACTAACTGTTTATGTATATGGATATAAAACCAGGAAAAACAGAGGCTTGCTGAGGAGTGTGCCGTTTAACTTTTTCATACAGAATTACAGTATGAAATACAATGTATTGTTTATGTTAATGTCATTCAAATGAGTTAAGCAATACAACTAGACATATGCAGTAAGCAGAGCAGATGGATCTGCAAAAAAACAACAAAGCATTGCATTTTGCTACCAACAAACAATATGGCAGCTTCTATTCTCAGACTGATAGGGTCCAAAATATATGTAAAAAGGTTAAAAATACACCACAGTAATTTTAGTATACATATTTCACTGCTAAAATATTTTCCCTTTTTCCTAATAAACATTTCTGCTTTCTCGTTCTAATCTAAACAAATTAACAATAGCTATCCACACAGACTAATAGTGTAGAAACGGAATATTATTCCTAATCTAGCCTACTCGTGTAACTGCAATTACAGATATATTTAATAGTTAACTTCCGGCATTAATATCTGACTTACTCTTCGACTTACTCTTCACAGATGCTCTGGTCATCCATTCTCAGTGATTGGTGATTAGAAAAGAAGATGATTCAGATCCCTTGTGCGTTATTGAAAAACCTTTTGAAACTATGCTTAAGGATTTCAGCAAACCAGCATTTCTGTAGAATAGCACCCCTCTGCAGTATGCAGTGTAATGAAAGATGGCAGCACATCATCTAATTACTCTGCCACTATTCCCCTCAACACAGCAAAATGAAATGGATTTAGTAATAATTGTACTGTTTTACAGTAAAAGCAGTGAGCCCTTCATGGTAAAATTGTTTTAATGTTTTTTTGGACAATGGAATTTGGTCTGTATTATAAACTCAAATGTTTGATGAATTAACCTTCTGCTGTCAACATAAGAGCCAAACATGAATTAAAATTCCGCTCATAATATACACATAAAAGCTATTTGTTCTTTTACTCCTTGCACCTCAAAACATGCTCATTCACTCTGTTTCACTCAATAACTTCAAAAACTTAATTTCACTTTTCATTCACTTTCAGACTGGAACCCATGTGCTGGGTAACATGAATGATGATGTAAATGGGTCTATGGGTAATGTTGTATTAAGGTGTTGTGAAATTTATAGTTCATGACAAGACTGTAAATTAATCCAGCCCTTTGGCACTGACCCGATTAATGAGTTGAGGGGTCATACTGGTGCCTCATAATTAAACAGGGAGGAAGATAGAGCAGGGGTGCCCAGTTTTTGTCACCTCGCGATCTACTCTTGCAACCTGAAGCCATCATGAGATCTACCTTAAGAACTCATAGCAGTATGGCACATGTATAAATACCCCCAATACCCCAATTTTGGAAAATACATTGAAGTCTATGGGCGACTTTTATGTGCAACAATTTTTTCCACGGTCTACCAGGAACTTTAAAGTGATCGACTGGTAGACCACAATCAATGTCTTGGGCACCCCTGAGTTAGAGTGTATGGCAGACAAAGGCAGAGTCCAATAATGAGTCAGTAATCAAGGAGGCTACAGGCAATGTCCAATAATATGTCAGCATTTAAAGTAGACAGTATCAGAAGCCAAAACCAGAAAATGTATCACAGAAAACACAGAAGGTGGTTCTCATCCCAAAAATCAGCCAATTTGCTGGCCTCTGTATGAGCCTGGGTGCAAACATACAGAGCAGATTTCAGCTGATTCTTGGGCTGCACTTATACACAGGCTGAAAATGAGCCCAATATGGCATTAGATCTAGACTCAAGAATTCAAGAAACAAGTAACCTAGACTGAAGCAGGAACAAGAACCAAGAAATGAGGATACAGTAACAATAGTTTGGTAGATCCAGCATGGAGCTCAGGCTTAAAAAGGCATTTTACTAGATAACTGTCTCCATTGGAGATAGAGGCTGGTGTTGTACCCAGTTTATTCCTTCCAACAAATTTTGTTGGTCTAACCAACAACCTAAATCCCCTTTACCTCTATAGTTTTTTGGAATTAACTAAATGAAGTGAATACAGTGGTGGAGCTTGGTCCAATATCTGAGGATTTTTTTCTGTAAAGGTCTTATCTGGCAAATGTGATGGTTTCTAATGAGGCAACCATGAATCTGAAGAAGCAGTTACCTGCCTCATTTAAGAGAAGGCAATTGATGCTGAATTGGCTATAGGTAATGGCTTTATGTTGCCATAGTGCACTGCATCTCCTTTGATTAGAGTCAGCTTAGTTGTTTCAGAAGTTGGAGGTCCGATAGGGGAGAAAAGGTCTGTTCTGTGTGGTCCAGGTGTAAGGGCCCGAAGGCGCAGCAGTAATAGTTGTGGACCAAAGAGGAGACAAAAACCAGGTTCGAAGTACAAAAGGGTTTATCCAGAAGAATCGTCAGGGTACAGGCAAAATATCAGTTCAGGCGGCAAACAACGGAGTCAAGGAAACAGGCAAAGATCGGTACACAGAAAATCAGTATTAGAAATCACACCCAGGAACACAAGTCAATGGAACCTATAATTGGGCAAGGAAGAAAAGGGCAATGGGGTTTAAATAGTCCATGGCTTGGCGCCGAAATGTTGACGCGCTGGCGTCAGACGCAGACGCCAGCGTCCCCACGCTGACGCCCTGACGCCGGCGCCCGATTCTGACGCCGGCGTCCGTTCCGTCGCCGGCGACCAATCCCAGATCGAGAAGACGCTGATGTCACAGGACAGCGCCCAGCAGGAGCCATGCGGTGGAGCAGAAGGTCGCCATCTTGGACGCCATCTTGGGTGAGTGTCATAGTTTCCATTACAGTACCCCCTTCCCTAGGGGGGGCCTCAGGACCACCGGGACCAGGACGAGAAGGAAACTGTTTGTGGAACCTGTGGACAAGGATGGGAGCATGAACGTCAGACTTCCTCACCCAGGAGCATTCCTCAGGACCGAAACCCTTCCACTCAATGAGATATTGGAGAGCACCTCTGGAAAAGCGAGAGTCCAAGATTCTGCTAACTTCAAACTCCGAAAGATCATTGACGACAACAGGAGCTGTGGAAGAAGAAGAGGGAGAAGAGACTGCGGGTTTAAGGAGAGACACATGAAATACATTCGGGATCCTCATCTCAGGCGGAAGAAGAAGACGGACAGCCACAGGATTGATGACCTCGATGATGGGAAAGGGACCGATGAACTTAGGACCAAGTTTAGGAGAGGGAATCTTGAGGCGAATATTTCGAGTAGACAACCAAACCTTATCACCAGGAGAGTAAGTTGGTGAAGCAATTCTCTTTTTGTCGGCAAAAGAAGAAGCACTTTTTTCCAAATTAGCGGCCGTAGCATGCCAGATGGCCATCATATGGGCTGCTTGATCATTGGCGGCAGGCACGTTGGTAAGTAGGAGGTCCTGAGGAAATGCCAAAGGGTTTAAACCATAAACACAGAAAAATGGAGATTTCTGGGAAGAAGAATGAAGGGAATTGTTGTGGGCAAATTCCGCCCATGGAAGAAGGTCCGACCAGTCATCCTGACACAAGGACACATGACAACGTAGAAACTGCTCTAATGCTTGATTGACACGTTCAGTGGCTCCGTTGGACTGAGGATGGTAGGCGGAAGAAAATTGAAGAGAAATATTCAAGGCTTTGCACAGTGACCTCCAAAACTTAGACACAAACTGAGGACCACGATCAGACACGATTTCAGCAGGAAAGCCATGGAGACGAAAAATATGTTTGATGAAGAGTTCAGAATGTTCCGGAGCAGATGGCAATTTGCGGAGAGGAGTGAAATGAGCCATCTTACTAAATCTGTCGATCACCACCCAGATGACAGTGTGGCCGGAAGAACTTGGAAGATCGACAATAAAGTCCATGGCAAGATGAGTCCAAGGTCTAGAAGGGATGGGTAAAGGCAACAAAAAACCCTTTGGGGGAGAATGTCCAGACTTAGAAACGGCACAGGTGGAACAAGAGGAAACAAAGTCTTTAACATCCTTCCTTAAAGATGGCCACCAAACCAGACGAGACAAAAGTTCAGTAGTTTTTTTAACCCCAGGATGACCGGCCTGTTTAGAATTGTGAGAATGAGACAAAATGGCAAGACGAAATTCAGGAGGAACAAAAGCTAGACCCAGGGGAGTCTCTTCAGGAGCAGAAGCTTGAGCGGAGAGAAGCTGAGGAGCACAGGCAGGAAACAAGGCTGCGATAATTTTGGAAGAAGGAACAACAGGTTCAGGGTCCTCGGAGCAAGAATCCTCAGGAATGAAGCTTCTGGATAGTGCATCGGCCTTCCTGTTTCTGGACCCAGGGCGAAAAGTAATGACAAAATTAAAACGAGAAAAGAAAAGTGCCCACCTGGCTTGCCGGGGATTGAGGCGTTTAAGGGACTGGATAAATTCGAGATTCTTGTGATCAGTAAAGATCGTTACCGGAATAGCGGAACCTTCTAATAAGTGTCTCCATTCTTCTAAGGCCAGCTTAACAGCAAGTAGCTCTCGGTTGCCAACGTCGTAGTTCTGTTCTGGGGAAGAAAATTTTTTTGACAGAAAAGCACATGGATGAAGTTTACCATCAGAAGAAGATCTCTGGGATAACACAGCTCCAGCACCGATGTCCGAGGCGTCAACTTCGATGAAGAATGGTTGAAGAGGCTCGGGGTGTCTAAGAATTGGAGCGGAGGAAAATGCTTCCTTGAGAGACTTGAAGGCTTCCAAAGCTTGAGGGGGCCAGTGTTGAGGTTTGTTTCCACCACGGATCAAAGCAAGAATTGGAGAAAGTCTGGAAGAAAAGTTTTTAATGAACTGTCTATAGTAATTTGCGAAGCCAACAAACCTTTGAACAGCTTTAACGCTGGTAGGAAGAGGCCAGTCCAGGATTGCGGAGACCTTGGCCGGATCCATCTTGAAGCCGAGAGAAGAAATAATATAACCAAGAAAAGGAATAGCAGAGACTTCGAAGATGCACTTTTCCAACTTGGCGTAAAGATGATTTTTCCTCAGTCTGGATAGTACTTCACGTACTTGGTTGCGATGTTCCTGGAGGTCCTTAGAAAAAATAAGAATATCATCCAAATAGACGACCACACACTGCCCCAATAAATCTCGAAAAATGTCATTAACGAATTCCTGGAAGACCGCAGGGGCGTTACAGAGACCAAAAGGCATGACCAGGTACTCATAATGACCATCGCGAGTATTGAAGGCGGTCTTCCACTCGTCCCCCTCACGAATCCGAATGAGGTTATAGGCCCCCACGAAGATCCAACTTAGTAAAAAGGCTGGCACCCCTGAGTTGATCGAACAGTTCAGAAATGAGAGGAAGAGGGTACCTGTTTTTAATGGTGATTTTATTAAGTCCTCTGTAGTCAATGCAGGGCCGCAAACTACCATCTTTTTTTTCAACAAAGAAGAACCCCGCTCCTGCAGGGGAGATGGAAGGACGAATAAATCCTCTCTGAAGATTCTCCTGGATATAGGACTTCATAGCAGAAGTTTCCGAGGGAGAAAGTGGATAGGTGCGGCCACGAGGAGGCATGGAACCGGATAAAAGTTCAATAGGGCAGTCGTATGGACGATGAGGTGGAAGATTCTCGGCAGAACTTTTATTGAAGACATCGGCAAATGCTTGATAGGCAGAGAGAAGAGAAGGTTTTGAAGACACAGAAGAAATTTTAACGACAGGAACAGCGGGTAAACAGTTCTGTAAACAAAATGGGCTCCACCTGGAAACTTGTGTAGAGGCCCAATCAATAACAGGATTATGGAGACACAACCAGGGTAGACCTAGAACAACTGGAGTGGAAGGGCAATCGATAAGAAGAAAGGACAGTCTTTCCAAATGCATGGTGCCCACCTTGAAAGAGAGTTCTTGAGTAGACTGCGAGATGATAGCAGAAGACAAGGGACGATCATCAATCGCCAGGACTCGAAGCGGATTCGCCAAGGACTGGAGAGGAATGGAATGGTTTTCAGCGAACACTCGGTCCATGAAACTGGGAGGAGGAAACGTTGAGCAGAAGAATGGGGAGAACGACAAATCCCACCCAGGTAAGTCTCCCCAAACTTACCTAGGCTTTGGCGTTTCCCGGCTTCACTGGGCATTCATGAGCAAAGTGAGCTTTGCCCCCGCAATAGAGACATAACTCCGCCGCCCTTCTCCGATTCTTCTCCTGTTCGGAAAGACGGGCCCGTCCGATCTGCATCGGTTCCTCTGCTGGTAAAGAAGAGGAAGAAGCAGAAGCCGCAGGAGGTGGAGAGGGCGAGATGTAAGCAGGATCGTAGAGCAAGGGTCTCTGGAAACGGGGGGCCAGGATAGGCTGAAATCGTGAATTCCTCTTGGAGCGTTCTCGGTCTAGTTCGACCTGGAATTCCCTCTGGCGGGTATCCACTTTCACGGCCAGGGCGACCAGGTCCTCCCATCTGGAGGGAATTTCTCGGGACACCAGGTCGTTCTTTATCCGCATAGCTAACCCATTGTAAAAGGCTGCATGGTAACCATCGTTGTTCCAAGAAGTCTTCGCCACCAGAGTGCGAAATTCTATGGCATACTCGGAGACCGAGCGGACGCCTTGCTGTAGCTGGAAAAGCCTAGCGGAGGATGCAGTGGCACGACCTGGAGCATCAAACACCGTACGGAGTTCTTGGACAAATGCCCTGGCGTTGTCAATCAGTGGATCCTCCTTTTCCCAAAAGGGTGATGCCCACTCCAAAGCTTTTCCCTGTAGACGGGTGATTATATAACCCACTTTGGCACGTTCAGAAACGAACTGACCTGGCAGCAGGGCGAACTGAATCTCGCACTGGTTGATAAAGCCCCTGCACGCTTCCGGATCACCGCTAAAAAGAGGTGGAGCAGGGAGACGAGGTTCAGAAACCTGGAGCGGAATAGGAATGGCCGGAGCAGGCACTACTGCAGGAGCCGCAGGAGACAGAGCAGTCAACTTCTCCAGAATCGCCTCAAGAGCCTGGCCAAAATGGGATTGCTGGGCTTCATAGGTTTTCATCCGCGAAGCCAATCCACTAATGGCCCCTCCTACATCGAGAGGTGCTTGGGCCTCCTCCGAAGGGTCCATGGCCCAATTATACTGTAAGGGCCCGAAGGCGCAGCAGTAATAGTTGTGGACCAAAGAAGAGACAAAAACCAGGTTCGAAGTACAAAAGGGTTTATCCAGAAGAATCGTCAGGGTACAGGCAAAATATCAGTTCAGGCGGCAAACAACGGAGTCAAGGAAACAGGCAAAGATCGGTACACAGAAAATCAGTATTAGAAATCACACCCAGGAACACAAGTCAATGGAACCTATAATTGGGCAAGGAAGAAAAGGGCAATGGGGTTTAAATAGTCCATGGCTTGGCGCTGAAATGTTGATGCGCTGGCGTCAGACGCAGACGCCAGCGTCCCCACGCTGACGCCCTGACGCCGGCGCCCGATTCTGACGCCGGCGTCCGTTCCGTCGCCGGCGACCAATCCCAGATCGAGAAGACGCTGATGTCACAGGACAGCGCCCAGCAGGAGCCATGTGGTGGAGCAGAAGGTCGCCATCTTGGACGCCATCTTGGGTGAGTGTCATAGTTTCCATTACACCAGGATCTTCTGTATAACTGTTTGGTTGTCATGTCTGAACAGAAATTGCTCTAACAAGGTTTACAACAAGCCAATACCAAAATGCACTAAATGATGACAGAATCCGTTAAAAGGACAAGGGAAACATGGCAGCAGACTTTTTATCAGTTCATAACAGTGCCTACAGTCAGAACCTCTGGCCAGGGGCGATCCTGGCCCCTCCGCTGCCTGAGGCAGCAGCAGTTGCTGCTGCCCCCCCTCCCCTGGAAATTCGCTCTTAAAGTATCAGGAGCAGCATTTTTGCTGCCCCTGGTACCTAGTGGGGGGCTGCCGCCTGAGGCAACAGCCTCAACTTGCCTCATTGGTGAAGCACCCCTGCCTCTGGCATCATAATAAAAATTGAAGGGAGTAGAATGTGCTGTGCAGTGACAAGCCTATGCTATGTGTTTGAATCCACATAATAGGAAAAGCTCTTTTGTCGCTGTGTTTTGGTTTACTGAGCACTAATTTTTGTTCGAGTTATCATATTGTATGTTCTGTAGAAATCTTTACAACTTATTCACTCCATGAAAAATCAATCGGTCTGCAGCCCTAATAGCTGCTGGTGTTAGCTGGCCTATACTGCTTCCAGGGTGTCAGTATTCTACAACTTTGATCAAATTGCAAAAGCTGCTAACAAATGTTTCCTCATCATAAACTAAAATTAAGTCAAGCTGTGGATAAAAATAGCCAGCTAATACAAACAATAATTATATGCAGTGTAAGCTTGGTTGCTTTAAACGGCATCTGTTGGGCAAAAAAAATAAAATAAAAAAAAGTATTTTTATTTTAATTGCCCCTGCTAGACCACCCTCACTGGGAGGGAGCTTCCGGTACGAGCGGCAATGTTCGGGCACACGCATGCGCATAATGAGTGAATACCGCAACTTGGTCATTATGACGTCAGAAGCAGAAGTGAATGTGCTCTGACTGACATGGCTGCTCGCACTGGGAGCTCCCTCACGGTGCTAGTGTCCTATCACTAGGCAATTCTTTTAAAAAAACTACCGTTACCCCCAACAGGAGTGAGGACTCTATTAGTCTGCAGAGTATTGTAGCCCGCTCGCACACCCTGGCCTTCGGCAGTTCATCGCCTGGTGCACGGTGTTGGAGGGATCGGTACCCTCCTCAACAAACGATCCAAGAAAACACTGGCACTCAAAGGCAAGCAAATGCAGGGTTATACCCTTGCGTATTTTATTCTGCAAACGTGCAACGTTTCGGGGTCAGACCCCATGATCCACATCCACAAATTTGTGATCAGGCTGGATCTCAGTTTTTAAATAAAACAGGGTCTCCTGTTTTGTCATCCCATTGACTGTCATCCCATTTACCTGCAAATTATATGATAATCCTAATTCACTCACTCTTCATGTTATTGAACCATATTGATGTTATTGAACCATATATAAAAAATCTTAGGGTTCACAAACATTCACACACCACTGTAGCTTTAAACCACTGTTTGTTTAGTTTTTTTTATCAATGTATATTGGAAAATTGTTCAAATTATATTTTCATTCAATATGCATAAAACAGCATAAGCCTTTATTACAGTCACTGTCCTGTTTCAATTGAATACCAGCAAGCTTCTCAGTCAGTGGCCTGCTGTTCTGCAGTAAATTCATGTCAATCAGAATTATTTATTAAAAACAGCCTTGCAATTAACAGACTGGGCCATGTGGGAATACATATTTAATTAGCACAACCAAAAGCAACATATGTTACATATGAATAAGTGTTATATACACACACATACATTAATTAGCACAATGTTACAAAGTACTGCTGAGTGTTACAAGTCTTTTATCAATATTAATAAATGCCTTACAAGAGCCCGTTTAGGTGATTTGTAGGTTTTGTATCTAATAAAGAAATGTCCCTTGCATGTTTTTAATACCATTCGTGTACATTACCAGCAGTATTCAATATACATATATTTCTTGTCTTTGGCAGCTCCGTCTTAACAGAAGATAGCAGCTGCCAAATTCTTATGAACTCCAACTGTTGGTCTCTTGATTAACTGTGAAATGTATCTATCCTGCACACACAAGGTGGGCTATGCTTTACACTGTGTAAAATTACCTTGTAAAAAAAAATTACCATTCTGGCCAAATGTAATATATGGATTGAAAAAAGATGTGCTTGAGACTAATTTCTTGTCTTCATTGTTATTAAATATCTGCACTATCCAGAAAAATGTTTTATTTTTATCATATGTATTAAACCCTTTTTTATACTTCAGAACTGGAAAATATTTTGCAAAGGTTTAATAAAGCCCAGGCCAGCCATACTGGACTTGCATTATTGAGTTAGCAGGCCTGCCCCAATTATAAATCCGCTGTTTATACGTGCCCCTGGGTGGTGGGACCTGCCTGGGTGGTGGGACCTGCCAATGGGATGAGTGTGTAATAAAGCCTCACATAGATTGGGTATTTTTTAGTTAAGATAGCCCTATGAGACCACAATTGCTAACTCTTTTTGGGAGCCTGCATGGGAGCCATGGTGCCATTTTAGCAGGTCAGGTACCCTTTTTTTAAAATTTAAATTCACCTTTATATTTCACTTTAGTTTGTTATAGATTTACCTGTTTTAAGTAAAATTTTAATTGATTTTCATTTTATATAGTTTTTACATTTTCAGCCTGAATATTATTGCCCTTTCCAGCCTGCGGTTGTAAATGCATAATGATTTCAATCTTGTGTTTTATTGTTAATCTTTTAATGTTTTTTTAAGGTCCTATACTACTACTACCATCGCACACATTTGAACTACGAATTATACACAGTGGGGTTATTTACTAAACTCCAAATTCAAAAATCGCTAAAAAATTTGTAATTTTTTTGTTTATAAAATCTGACTTAAAAAATATTTTTCGGAATTTACTAAGCCCCGAGGATGGAAAAGTCTGAATCTGAAAATCCAGCATCTAAGACCTGTCGTGGTTCCAAGTCAATGGGAGAAGTCCCAATGATTTTTTGATGTGCGCTGGGTTTCAGGCAATACCCAGAAGTTTTCGGGTGAAAATTATGAAAAAATGGTGAAAATCGGATGAAAAAGTCGGAAAAATTTGTGAAAATCTGATTTTTTTTTCCCGCAAAGCAAATTTTCAGGAATAAATAAGCGTAAAAAACCTGAGCGGATTTGATCAGAGTTTGTAGCAGAAAATATTGACTAAGGGGGTTATTTATCAATGTAGAAATCTGAGCAACTCCGATTGCCCAAATGGAACTTATTTATGAAAAAAAAAGCCTGAAAAAATAGGGTCGGGCAAACTTCAGAGCTTTCCCTGAATCTGAGTTTTCAGATTTTTTGCGCAGAAACCACAAACTCATCAGATATCGGTACGAACATCAGCTCAGACACTGAGACCTCCCCATTGATTTATACAGGACCTTGAGAGATGCCGGTGGTTTCGGAGTTTTTAAACAACCGGACTTTAATAAATCTCGAAAAATTCGTATTTTTTTTCCTCCGAAAACCACAAATTATTCGAGGTTCGGATATTCGGACCTTGATAAATAACCCCCTATAGGTGTGAACTGTTGTGATACTGCCATACTGTGGTTGATAGTTGTGTTTGATGCCCCTCTCTTTTGGGCCCTAGGGCCCAACGATCGGATCCTAACGATGCCCAAACGGGCGGTCGGATCGCGGGACCGCATCAAAGAATAGATGCGTCGGGGGGCCCCATACACGGGCCAATAAGCTGCCGACACGGTCTGTCGGCAGCTTTTATCGGCCCGTGTATGGCCACCTTTATATGTTCAAAACATGTACAGGTATGGAATCTGTTATCAAGACTGTTTGGGAGCTGGGGTTTTTTCGATAATGTTTTTTCTATATTATGGGTATTCATATTTAAAGTCTTTAAACATGAAATAAAATAGGATTGTTTTGCTACCAGTATGGATTAATGCAGCCTCATTACAAAAAAGTTAAAGGGAATGTCAACCCAAAAAAGAATGTTTGCCTAATATACAGTCATTACAAATTTTCTTTGGTTTTAAAGTTATTTGTATGTGCATTGCCATTGAAGGCAGTGTTTGTCTGTCTTTTTATTCTCTGCCCTGATAGCTCAGACTGTTGATACATTGTAAGACAAGGCAGTTGATTAACAGACCGGTCTTTGCTGGGGAACCAAGACTTTTGCAATATTGTTTAAAAAGTAACAACCTGGAGTTAATCAAATGCTTTGTTTTTTTCAAACATTTTTGATTTTTTTAAACAAATGTTTATTGGTACTGTTTATTATTACAGAGAAAAGGGGAATATGTATAGATATACTCACAGTTATCCCCCCTAGTCCTTCTATTTTGGGTCATGTGCTTATTAACTGGTTGTTAAGTTGTATAGATTTGTACAGTCTTAACTACTGGAATTCCTTTAGCATACTACTTCTCTTGGGTTTAGGTGCTGTTGTTTCTACATTTTTAATATTTTGACAATGTAATTGTCAAAATGCAATCTCAGCAGCCGCATACTTTTCAATCTCAGATTCCCAAAATATATTTTTGCTTAAAAGAATGGGCCTTCGTTCTGTATCTTTGGGGGTACAAAAAAGCATTAGTTGGCTTCTCTTTGGTGGAGCTGGTGATGCAAGGCTTGATTTATTGTTCTGTGTTTTTTCAAGCACTTGAAACAGTCTATAACCTTTTTTGTATAACTCCAGGAAGGGACCCTTTTGATTCAGATTTATGATAAAGGTATTTTTGTTGCTTTTGACTTACTACTATTAGATACAGTATATATTGACCTGGATGCATTAAAAAGCTTTATATACAACAGTGTTAAAGGGGACCCATCACCCAAAAAATTATTCAAATTCCTATTTTATCACATTAGTCAAGCAAAATGAACTTTAAATACACTATATAAATTATTTGGATCGTGTTTCCTTCAGTCTGGGAATTCATAATTATAGCAAGCAGGCAGGAGCCATTTTGTGGACACTTATTAAAGGAAAACTATGCCCCCCAAACAATGTAGGTCTCTATTAAAAGATACTGAGTAAAACAGCTCATGTGTAAAACCCTGCTTCATGTAAATGAACCATTATCATAATAATATACTTTTTTAGTAGTATGTGCCATTGGGTAATCATAAATAGAAAATTGCCATTTTAAAAAATAAGGGCCGCCCCCTGAGATCGTAAGATTCACTGTGCACACATACAAACCACATGTAAGGTCACATGAGCCAATTAACAGACAGAGTTCTGCCTTTTGCTTCCTCACTTCTTCCTGTTACAGTTAGTGTTATAGTATTTCTGGTCAGGTGATCTCTGAGGCAGCACAGATAGAGTCACGAGATGGTGGTTCGAGGCAAGAGATGTAAAAGGGCAATATTTATGTAAATATATATTGCAGTTTGGTAAGATTCTTTAATTTGATATAAACTATCTGTTGCTTAAGTATTCATTTTTGGGGTATAGTTTTCCTTTAAGGCAAGCCTTGCATTATCTCAGAATCTTGTTTGTGCACCAGAATGGGGGACCCGCTGTCCATCCCCATGCCCTGGCTACACAATTAAATGGTAAAGAGAACGGGGGAATATGTGGAGAGGAGTGACATCTAGGAAGTGCTGAATGGAAATTGACAGTAATAGTCTGCCCTGCCTCTATGCCCATGTAAAAATGTGTGTGTTTTCTTCTCAATTACAGGTCATGTTTTTGCTGTGTTTAAACTAGTCACAAATGAATAATACACAGGCTATGAATGTATTAAGCATTCTCTGCCACAATTCGCTTTAAATATCTTAAAATACTAAATTCTTAAAATAAAATAATCACCAGGCTACATGGATTGTGTTTAATGAGTTTTTATTCCAACATATAGTGGAATTAATATCAATTTCTAAAAGTTATTTTGATATTCTCATCTGTTGCACTGGCTAAGTAAAGACCTATTTTTTGTGCACACAAGCAAAGAGTGAAAAGAATCTACATTACAGCGAAGCTAACTGTATTGTGTTGTGTTACTGTTTATGTAGAATTAGAGAGAAATGCACCTCCCGTGCATAAATCTGTACTAGGACTGGTCTTGTTACATACAGTATTCTGCCTAATTAGCCTAATGGTTTTTAAAAAATTAGTGGTGAGCACAACTTTCCCTTGTTTGTTATAGTTATGCAGGAGCAGTGACCAGCTCCATGTTGTAGCTCCCACCCTTCCCAACTATAGTCAGGTGATCCCACTGGTGTCTAATAAAAGGGCAGCCAAGTTTGGGAGTTTTACTTTGAAAGCAGCAAGCCAGTTGCAGGTAAAACTTAGTCCCTTTGTAAAATGTATAATGAAGCAATAGAATTCTTAATGAATCAGATGAAAATTAAGAGTAGGACTGGCCAGATATGACGTAGTTGGCCAGCTTAAATATATTGCAATATATGGACAAACAATCCCTGTTTTGTTTAAAGGGTAAGGCATTTTTTCAGTAGCAGTATGCACAAAATGTCTCTGTCTTAAATATATTGATAATGGGTTGAGTGCAGAGGACTCTTGTATTTGTTTATATGTATTTTGTGGTCACAGCCTCATTGCACCCCCGCCGAATGGTTTTTAAAAAATTAGTGGTGAGCACAACTTTCCCTTGTTTACATACAGTATTCTGGACAACCTGCATAAAGTAAGAAGTAGCCTTTACAAGTGTGCATAAGTGAGTAGCTGAGAGAGTGCATGCTATAAATATCATCTACCTAAACATATACACAGAGTCGGACTGGGCTGACGGCTGACACTGGGAAAAACCCAGATATGCACCCAGATTTGCAGGATTCTTACTGCTGCAAACCCCCCTCTTGAGGGCGGTCGCGGTAAATCATAGTGCACGTGCACACACACTGCGGGGGCGCGCTAGCAGCAGTGCAGCAAGGGCGGGGGTGGCCCTGGGCAGCAGCCTAGGTGGACCCCAGGCCCCCCAGTCCAACCCTGCATATACAGTTTAGGAAAAGGGGGTAAATTAAATAACACAAACAATTATATATGCCAGGGGAGTTAATAGTGCTCTGGAAGGAAGTCTTTTCAGACTATGGAACAGGAGCACTTTATTATCTAAAATATGTGGAAGGCATAATTACATTAACTAGTTCATAAATACATGGGACAGCCATACGGAAATTTTAGGAAACTAATTGAATATGGTTGAGCATTTAATAGCAGATCTAATAGTTATATACTGATGCTGAGATCTATATTTGTGTGTTTACTGAAAAAAGTCCCTGAAATGCTTAAGCTGCTTTCCTGCTTGCCTTGTGGTTAATGGACCTTTTAGGCAGTCATGCTTGATGCTACAGTGAATTCATATTGAAACCTTGTAATGTTCTTCATTTGGTTTTAGCTCAGTATAAAAAAACAATTCAGAAACCTGCTCCTTTCTATAAATAAACTAGGTGTTTCTAATTCAGCAGATTTCATTCTACATATTATATTCTGCTACCAGCTGCTTTAGTGATTTATTAGGTGATTCATGTAAGTCTATTGTCACTTGATGCGTAATCCCTATGATTTCCATTAATCTTGTAAATATATATTCATGTGTCTTCTTACTTTTCCATTTATCTAAGAAGGTAATGCAGACAGTAAATAAATGCATGTATGCTGCCCACCTTTTCAATCTGGTACTTTGTTTATATACACCTTAAGTATTACAGAACCATTCCTTAGTAGCCTGAATAGTCTTCATAATTTAAATCAAAAAAGTATTGTATGTAGTTTTTTTATGTCATTGCTCATAATATATTATCTGTAGAATCACTAAACTTTATTCTACAAAGACATGATACATTCAACAACCTTTGTGAAATATTTGTGAAAAATGTTTGTAGGAATGCATGTGTTTCTAATATTATAAGTTAATACCCTGCCTGTACCCTGAAATTTCCCCTGCATAACAGATTCATGCATTGTATTCAGAACATAACCTTTAAAAAGAAGCAGAATGACTTGAAAAACGTAAATGGGGGTTCTACTGTACTTGTAAAATTTGAAATGTATGTTGTACAGATATTATTTTTTTAATACTCTGTTTATACTTCACAAAATAATTCTCTATACCTTGAAACCCCCCAACCGTAAAATAAGGAACTAGAATGTTGGAAAATAACACACCTTTGCTGCAAATGACATCATTGGTCTAAAAGGTTCCACATGTTGCAAAGCAAAAATACCACAAAAAAAAATCACAAATAGGAGCATACACATTCCAAATTAACATGATTGTGCTTTTTATATATGTCAGTGATGCATATGAACTGCTATATTTTTATCAGGAATTTTTTTAATGAAGAAACTCTAATATTAGAAAAAGAAGAATAAGGCAAGTGTTGACACATCCAGGGCCGGATGTACATAGCAGGCGCCCCTAGGCCCGGTTTCACTCATCTCCCCGGGCCTATCACCTTCCTTTGTGCACATGTGCAAATTTTCAGCATCAGGTCTGGAGTACTGGGGATTGGTGCACAGTAAATTTTAAAAACTATCGTATCTCCTGTCAATCCCCAAACCACATGCGGGTGTGGTTGAGAAGCACTGGACACATCAGCTGACAAGAAATACATCTGAAAGCTTTGTGAGACATCATCCCTAAGTGTGGTAAGGTTAAAAGTGTCATATACAGCACCTTATTCAAACACAGACTTTATTTTCACTGTATTTTTGTATCAGCAAGATACTTTTGAATCTCAGACAGTATTAATGGAAGATTCCCTATGACAACACAAAATGAGCCTTTAAAGGTGAAATAAAGCTTAAAAAACAAACCTGTTGGAAATCTGCACATTATGTTTTGGGTTTCTGTTTCCAGCCCAAGGCCACCACAACCCTTTAGCAGTGAAGCGCCTCTGGAGATCTCAGTAGCTTCTTCTTTTATGTTAATTCATAGCACTTGCTCTCAGTTACTTGAGCTTAGGCAGAAACTTTCAATATACTGTACAATATTAAAGATACAAAGATAATAAGTAATTATTTCAAATTCACATTACAAGGCAGGTCATAATCAGACCTGCAGCATAACCTTCCATGACAGAGAAATCTCATTTTCTACATGATGTGAAAATGATGTGACAATGCCTAATCTCAGCTTCTTAGCTGCTGCCCAGAGCCCACCAAACATGTGCAGTGCCATTATCATAGAAAGAATGGACTAAAAGGATATTTTTATGCATCCTCACTGCAGATCAAGGTGGGAGTGGTTCTTATGTAGAATTTCTGCTTCAAATAACTATACGTACGTTTAGGTTGGATGATTAGTCTGCTATCAAATCATTTATGATTTTTGTGTAATTTAGCCACATAAGTGGATGCCCAAGATGATTATCTCCTCTTAGTCCACTAACCAAATGAGGGGTTTGCAACAGAACTGTGAAAGATTGCTTGAACTAAAACTTCAGTGTTATCTTGTTGTATCAGTACCCATCAGAAAGGTTTTTTTATGGTCTGCTGATGATCATTAACAAGAAGTGACAGTCAGGCAATATGCAAGAAAATTGCCTACCACAATGCTCCTTATTTGGTCACCCAGGAAGGTTTCCGAGCTGTTTTAAATATTGTGAGCCAAAAAAAGGAAAAAATAAAGGTAAAAAAATCCAAAAAAAAAAAAAAAGGAAATATAAACAGAAGCGAGGTTTTATGGAATGTAAAGACATAAGGAAGGGCTGGTTTAGTGTTTCATATCTGTCTTATCATCTAAGGAAATTCTGTCATCTTGCAATCATTCTTATAATGTCTCCATTTGTCACAATACACTCTGTAAAATTATTTCATGGTGACAAATATAACAAAGAATCACTTGTCAGATGTGAGAAAAGAAGAAGCCGGTTTGGTTTCTGTAAAACGGGAGGCGATTGCACAAGTTGAATAATGAAGACACTAGAGACATGAAGCCAAAGGCAGGATACAATAAGATAATGCAACATTACAAAACAGCCCCACAGTGTAATATTTTTATATTGTTGCTTCAGACTTTTGTAGAAGTTAATTACAAAAGAGTTTGTTCAAAGTGGTTTACAGATCACCATATATGACCTAATTGTTTTTTTAATAAAAGACAATGTTTAACACATTCCTTGCTAGTCAATTTAACACGCATATATATATATATATATATATATATATATATATATATATATATATATAGCATTCCAAGGTTACACGCACACCGTATTGAAAGTCAATAATTTATTTATTAGCACATTAATGCATCCGCATCGACGTTTCAGTTCATGGTCTTGAACCTTTCTCAAGATGCTTTACCATATAAAATTTAGCAATAAAGTTACAAAATTTAAACCAAACATAATCCCGCCCATCTAGTGACACCACGGCAAATGATTGGTGGAATCCAACGTCTCAATTATTACAAAAAAATAATATATCAATGAAAATACAAACATATTCATACTTAAAGAGAAGGAAAAGAAAAAGAAAAAATTGTCGGGTGGCTTGAGAGGAATCAGATCTTATAATTTTGCAGAAATTAACGCTGGTCTAGAAAACAATTAAGTGAGCAATACTCATTGAGTCCATTAGGTGAAATAGTACCAAGTGTTTTAATCCAAAAGGATTCACGTTGCAGTAATAGCCGTGATCGGTTTCCACCCCGACGGGGTGCCGGGACATGGTCAATTGCTAAATATTTAAAAGTGGGTAACCCATGTCCCATCTCTAAAAAATGTTTAGCCACTGGTTTAGTGGTCTTATTATCTCTAAAAGCAGTGTTAATTGCCGATCTGTGGCCATCGATGCGTAATCTGAGCATGAGGTCTGTCTTGCCGACATAGGACAATCCACAAGGACAAGTGATCAAGTAAATGACATGTGTGGTTGTGCACGTAATATGGTGTCTAATCAAAAATCGATGTCCTGTTCGAGGATGTACAAAACTTGTCCCGGGTATCATATATCGGCAAGACAGACAAGAGGGGCATCTGAAACAACCACACTTATTAGAAGATAGCCATGATGGTTCAGGTTTTGGTGGTAAGTAACTTTTAACGGGATCTCCCACTACTAATAAATCCCTCAAATTTTGGCCTCTACGAAATCCAAACATAGGGGGATTGGGACTAATCTTATCTAGTTGTGGATCAGCTTTGATAATCTTCCAATTTGATCGAACCGCTTGATGAATGGAAGGGGATAAGTTATTAAACTGTGTGGAAAGTATTAAAGGGCAAGAATTACTATTATAGTTTGATGACGGCAAAATTCTATTTCTTGTTGTGTTAAGTGCCTTATCCAAATCTTTCTTACGGTAACCACGTTCCAAAAAACGTGTAGTCATTTGTGCAAGTTGCACTTCACAATTGGACGAATTAGAGTTATTTCTCAACACCCTGCAATACTGTGATATTGGTAATGAGCGTTTCAGGGCAGGAGCATGGCAACTTGAAGCATGTAAAAGGGTGTTTCGGTCTGTTTTCTTACGGAACAAAGTGTATTCCAATTTTGACCCCAAAAGTTTCAAATTAAGATCTAAAAATTCCAATTCTGTGCCGCATTTAGATGTAAACTTAATTGAGCCTGAGCTCCGATTCAGTTCTGTTATCATGCCTTCAAAGCTCTCCACAGTACCCTTCCAAATTAATACAATATCATCGATAAATCGTTTATACATCACAATATGGAGATGAAATTTAGACAAAATATGGGCTTGCTCAAATTGATGCATGTATAAATTTGCATAAGAGGGTGCCATTGGCGCCCCCATAGCTGTCCCAGAAGTTTGTTGGAAAAATTTATCTTCGAAACGGAAGTAATTAAAGTTGAGGCACATGGTTAATAATTCTATTAAAAAACCAATGGGGGGTCCCTTATAATCAGAAAATTCTAAAAGGGATTTCTCTACAGCCATCAAACCATCACAGTGTGGAATACTGGTATATAAGCTGACTACATCAATGGTAGCCAGCAATAAAGTGTCATCCTCTGGAAGAACAAGATTCTTAATACAATCTAAGAAATGGGGAGTGTCTCTTAAATATGATTGTGTAGTTTGAACCACGGGTTGTAACACTTGGTCAATGTATATACCCAATGGATGTAATAGGCCATCCCTAGCAGACACAATAGGCCTGCCAGGTGGTGCAATAAGGCTTTTATGAATTTTAGGAAGGGCATATAAAATCGGGCATATAGGAAAGTCCTGTCTTAGATATTCATATAATGTCTGGTTGATCCAACCATTATTTAAAGCTGATTGCAATAAAGTATCAATATGCATTTTGAATATCTTGACAGGATCTCCCTTAAGCCGTTTATAAACCCTTTCATCCGACAATTGAGTAAAAATTTCCGCTCTGTAATCACTATAGTTAAGGATCACTATCCCCCCACCCTTATCTGCGGGGCGAATAACAATAGAAGTATCTTGACGTAGAGAATCAATGGCTAAAGTTTCTGCCCTTGTCAGATTATTGTGAATTCTTTGTTGCTTAGTACATAGTTGGTCAACTTCATGATCCATTGCCTGCTTGAAGAGTTTAATTGCCACGTTCTGTGTGGGTGGACAAAATGTGCTCTTAAGTCTCAAATTGTTCGCTACTTCAGAGTTTTCGGGCACACAATCATCTGCATCTAATTTTTTAGAAACAGATACGCTGCAAACGCGTCCACCAATTCCCCCTTCATCAAATCGAGGAAAAGGTACCCCACAAGGAGGGGTAAGAAGAGGACGATCGCGCCAATAATTACCACGTCAGTGTTCAATCTCTCGGCACATACACTGACAGATGCTGAGTTATCCCTATTACAAAAAGGCTTAAGTTTTGTGCCCTCCACCAAATTTGACAGATTTAAATGGGACATTGATTTTTTTAGGTTCATTAGGACCTTGAATTTGAAAGACCATTTTGGTGGGGAGAATCGGGAAAACTCTGAAGTAGCGAACAATTTGAGACTTAAGAGTTTAATTGCCACGTTCTGTGTGGGTGGACAAAATGTGCTCTTAAGTCTCAAATTGTTCGCTACTTCAGAGTTTTCCCGATTCTCCCCACCAAAATGGTCTTTCAAATTCAAGGTCCTAATGAACCTAAAAAAATCAATGTCCCATTTAAATCTGTCAAATTTGGTGGAGGGCACAAAACTTAAGCCTTTTTGTAATAGGGATAACTCAGCATCTGTCAGTGTATGTGCCGAGAGATTGAACACTGACGTGGTAATTATTGGTGCGATCGTCCTCTTCTTACCCCTCCTTGTGGGGTACCTTTTCCTCGATTTGATGAAGGGGGAATTGGTGGACGCGTTTGCAGCGTATCTGTTTCTAAAAAATTAGATGCAGATGATTGTGTGCCCGAAAACTCTGAAGTAGCGAACAATTTGAGACTTAAGAGCACATTTTGTCCACCCACACAGAACGTGGCAATTAAACTCTTCAAGCAGGCAATGGATCATGAAGTTGACCAACTATGTACTAAGCAACAAAGAATTCACAATAATCTGACAAGGGCAGAAACTTTAGCCATTGATTCTCTACGTCAAGATACTTCTATTGTTATTCGCCCCGCAGATAAGGGTGGGGGGATAGTGATCCTTAACTATAGTGATTACAGAGCGGAAATTTTTACTCAATTGTCGGATGAAAGGGTTTATAAACGGCTTAAGGGAGATCCTGTCAAGATATTCAAAATGCATATTGATACTTTATTGCAATCAGCTTTAAATAATGGTTGGATCAACCAGACATTATATGAATATCTAAGACAGGACTTTCCTATATGCCCGATTTTATATGCCCTTCCTAAAATTCATAAAAGCCTTATTGAACCACCTGGCAGGCCTATTGTGTCTGCTAGGGATGGCCTATTACATCCATTGGGTATATACATTGACCAAGTGTTACAACCCGTGGTTCAAACTACACAATCATATTTAAGAGACACTCCCCATTTCTTAGATTGTATTAAGAATCTTGTTCTTCCAGAGGATGACACTTTATTGCTGGCTACCATTGATGTAGTCAGCTTATATACCAGTATTCCACACTGTGATGGTTTGATGGCTGTAGAGAAATCCCTTTTAGAATTTTCTGATTATAAGGGACCCCCCATTGGTTTTTTAATAGAATTATTAACCATGTGCCTCAACTTTAATTACTTCCGTTTCGAAGAAAAATTTTTCCAACAAACTTCTGGGACAGCTATGGGGGCGCCAATGGCACCCTCTTATGCAAATTTATACATGCATCAATTTGAGCAAGCCCATATTTTGTCTAAATTTCATCTCCATATTGTGATGTATAAACGATTTATCGATGATATTGTATTAATTTGGAAGGGTACTGTGGAGAGCTTTGAAGGCATGATAACAGAACTGAATCGGAGCTCAGGCTCAATTAAGTTTACATCTAAATGCGGCACAGAATTGGAATTTTTAGATCTTAATTTGAAACTTTTGGGGTCAAAATTGGAATACACTTTGTTCCGTAAGAAAACAGACCGAAACACCCTTTTACATGCTTCAAGTTGCCATGCTCCTGCCCTGAAACGCTCATTACCAATATCACAGTATTGCAGGGTGTTGAGAAATAACTCTAATTTGTCCAATTGTGAAGTGCAACTTGCACAAATGACTACACGTTTTTTGGAACGTGGTTACCGTAAGAAAGATTTGGATAAGGCACTTAACACAACAAGAAATAGAATTTTGCCGTCATCAAACTATAATAGTAATTCTTGCCCTTTAATACTTTCCACACAGTTTAATAACTTATCCCCTTCCATTCATCAAGCGGTTCGATCAAATTGGAAGATTATCAAAGCTGATCCACAACTAGATAAGATTAGTCCCAATCCCCCTATGTTTGGATTTCGTAGAGGCCAAAATTTGAGGGATTTATTAGTAGTGGGAGATCCCGTTAAAAGTTACTTACCACCAAAACCTGAACCATCATGGCTATCTTCTAATAAGTGTGGTTGTTTCAGATGCCCCTCTTGTCTGTCTTGCCGATATATGATACCCGGGACAAGTTTTGTACATCCTCGAACAGGACATCGATTTTTGATTAGACACCATATTACGTGCACAACCACACATGTCATTTACTTGATCACTTGTCCTTGTGGATTGTCCTATGTCGGCAAGACAGACCTCATGCTCAGATTACGCATCGATGGCCACAGATCGGCAATTAACACTGCTTTTAGAGATAATAAGACCACTAAACCAGTGGCTAAACATTTTTTAGAGATGGGACATGGGTTACCCACTTTTAAATATTTAGCAATTGACCATGTCCCGGCACCCCGTCGGGGTGGAAACCGATCACGGCTATTACTGCAACGTGAATCCTTTTGGATTAAAACACTTGGTACTATTTCACCTAATGGACTCAATGAGTATTGCTCACTTAATTGTTTTCTAGACCAGCGTTAATTTCTGCAAAATTATAAGATCTGATTCCTCTCAAGCCACCCGACAATTTTTTCTTTTTCTTTTCCTTCTCTTTAAGTATGAATATGTTTGTATTTTCATTGATATATTATTTTTTTGTAATAATTGAGACGTTGGATTCCACCAATCATTTGCCGTGGTGTCACTAGATGGGCGGGATTATGTTTGGTTTAAATTTTGTAACTTTATTGCTAAATTTTATATGGTAAAGCATCTTGAGAAAGGTTCAAGACCATGAACCGAAACGTCGATGCGGATGCATTAATGTGCTAATAAATAAATTATTGACTTTCAATACGGTGTGCGTGTAACCTTGGAATGCTGTCTACTACAATCTACACACTGCACCCGAAGTAATTTATGAAGTGACGTGTGCGGACTTACACGGAGGCTATATATATATATATATATATATATATATATATATATATATATATATATATATATATATATATATATATATATATACATATATCTGTTTTCTTTTTTTTATCTTTAATGGGCGTAGTAAATAAAAGCTCAACATTTATGTTAAGCAATGTAGTCTTAAAATACACCACAGTGAATCACTCTTTCCAATTCAGTAACCTCTCTGAAGCCTGCCTAAACAAATACAATCAGAAAGGACCATTTTTGTACTACCTTAAAGGGATACTGTCATGGGAAAAAACATTTTTTGAAAATGAGTGCTGCTCCAGCAGAATTCTGCACTGAATCCATTTCTCAAAAGAGCAAACAGATTTTTTTATATTCAATTTTGAAATCGGACATGGGGCTAGACATTTTGTAAATTTCCCAGCTGCCCCTGGTCATGTGACTTGTGCCTGCACTTTAGGAGAGAAATGCTTTCTGGCAGGCTGCTGTTTTTCCTTCTCAATGTAACTGAATGTGTCTCAGTGGGACATGGGTTTTTACTATTGAATGTTTTTCTTAGATCTACCAGGCAGCTGTTATCTTGTGTTAGGGAGCTGCTATCTGGTTACCTTCCCATTGTTCTTTTGTTTGGCTGCTGGGGGAAAAAGGGAGGGGGGGATATCACTCCAACTTGCAGTACAGCAGTAAAGAGTGATTGAAGTTTATCAGAGCACAAGTCACAATTGAATATAAAAAAATCTTTTTGCTCTTTTGAGAAATGGATTTCAGTGCAGAATTCTGCTGGAGCAGCACTATTAACTGATTCATTTTGAAAAAAATGTTTTTTCCCATGACAGTATCCCTTTAATTAATCAAGTCCACATTTCTGACATCTATAAAGCTGAAACACTCCAATATCAATCTCAGAACAGATCTGTACAGATTAGAGATGCCCTGACAGTTTCCATGTACAACTACTAGTTTTCTTGGACAAATAGGTCCTATCTATTTTGATAGAACAGCTGGAGAATTGCAGGATA
Organism: Xenopus laevis; assembly: GCF_017654675.1. Taxonomy (NCBI): domain Eukaryota; kingdom Metazoa; phylum Chordata; class Amphibia; order Anura; family Pipidae; genus Xenopus; species Xenopus laevis. The sequence goes on from NC_054376.1 coordinate 67,314,919, forward strand.
CACAGTCCCGATGTGCTGTGTATAGTAATCTACATTTGGCCTTTCCTACATCATGATGTAGCAACAAACTGATATAAACCAAATACATCTGTCTTACATACATTACTCGCCAGTCTATGAAAAATAAACCGATAAACAGACATGCCCTAGATGAAAATTATTCCAGCTGGTTTCTTCCATATAGTAGTGACCTTTCCCATATACAGGGCTTTTGGATAGATGGAAAGCAGATATCCTATTCCCAATAGACTTAATAGATATACTATTAAATAATCAAATGGGGTGTGAATCAGAAAGTCTTTGCAACTGTATCTCGTAGTAGCAAAAAACTAGCTAGTAACTGTACATTTTGTTTTATTTTCCTTTTAGAATAGTTAATGTTTGTTAAAGTTGAACAAGTTATACATATAATTGTTTGATAAAATATATGCTGTTGGCTCATTGCACTATTATATTATAGGGAGTGTTTAATAAACAACAGGTACAGAAATGGGGTTAAATGCCATTCTTGGTTCTCTAGGAATTAGAGAAAGGGCTCTCAAACATTACATTTGTAGCCAAGAAAAAGTTTATTTGTTGGTACTAGATGAACAGATACAAACAAAAAAAAGTTTACTTGATGATCTATTAAAATTTTCAGACATCATTTAGCTGTAAGAAAATATTCTGTTGGGCTAGATATCTTTAATATTAATATCCATTAAGGGAAAACTGATAGTGATGGGCAAATTTGGAGTGTTTCCCTTTGCTGAAAAATTTGCGAATTTCCCGCAAAATTCTCTAAATGGCCAAAATTTGCAAAACGGCGCCGGCGTCCGTTTTTTACGCCAGCGAATTTTCACTGACAAATTTTTGCGCCGGTTTCGCAAATTTATTCGCCAGGGGCCAATCACGGGAATTCGCAGCGAATTTGCGTCTGCCGAATAAATTCACCCATCACTAAAAACTGATTAATAACAATCATTATTTATCGTTATTTTTCTTGTTTACTAGTGCAGAGATCTTAGTCCTGTCAGTATTGCCTATAAGTGCAATGGCACACAGGCAACTACTAACATTTTGCCACCTTCATGATTTCCAGCTTAGCAGGTAGGCAGCAAAATGCTTACAACTACTCCTCCATTTGTCAAAATGGTAATAACCTGCCTGCTGATGCAGTGGTCATTTATAAGCAAACATTGCCTCTCCCAGATATAGCTTGGTGTAGGAGGTGGGATACAGGAACAGAAATGGTAAATGGGGCTTCAACCAACCAACCTGTGCAACTGGGCTTGTGGGCCACACTTTACACAACTGGATATAAAGACTAAATTACTTATTTTCGAATATCGAAGTCGAAGTTTTTTTTATCGAATTTGACCGTTTTGCAGGTGAAGTACAATTGTTCGATCAAACAATTAAAATTGTTTGAATCGAACGATTTCAATGATCGATCAAATGATTTTACTTTGACTACAAAAAACTTTGAAAAATGCATTAGAAGGTTCCCATAGGCTAACATGGCACTTTGGCAGGTTTAATTTGGCAAAGTTTTTTTTAAAGAGACAGTACTTAGATTATCAAATATTCTAACTATTTTACCTTGAATCAAAGTCAAAGTAAATTCGAAGTCGTAGTATCCTATTCGATGGTCGAAGTATCCAAAAAATGACTTTGAATTTCAAATTTTTTTACTTCGAAAAAAATTCCCTCGAATGCACTTCGACCCTTGATAAATCTGCCCCATAAACTTCGGTTTGCTTGTATTATGATTTATTATGATTTGATAAAGTATCTTTATTGTATGCCCAACCAGCATTTAAAAAAAATAATAATCCATGCATGTGAATCTAATTGTGGCTATGTTCTGAGTTATAGCTTAGTACTATGTTCTAATACAAAGCCAGAAATGGATTTGAACCTGTACAGGTGGGGATGTGTCTACCTAGTCCGAATGGACTATGAATGCACAATTTGTTTCATTACAATCGTGTTTATTATATTGTGTTTTGCATGTATTTTTGTACTGTAGACATTTACAACAAGCGCTATATTCAATCTTTGGTCCCTGGTTTGCAAATGGTTAATTCTGTCTTTATATTACTAATTACGTTAATTATGCTAATTACTGGGGTGGTGTTATAAGCCAACACACTCACTGATCTATATGCTTGACAAAGGGGGGCTTACCCCCAAAACGTTGCACTGCCGCAATAACTTAGCAAGGGCTTGTCCCTGCTTGTACCTTCCTTGAGTGCCAGTGATTCTCCTTTTGACTTATGTAAAGGGAGGTTGCCAATTCCTCTATAACTGTACACAAGGCTTTCAGCTGAAGAAGAGCCAGGGTGTGGGAGGGTGGAATTGGTCCTACAGATGTGTCTGCCTAGGCCATTGAAATAACAGTATTTCAAAGTAAAAGCATGGGCATGAGTGAAAGTTTAGGTACAAGAACAGATGAACTGCACCCACTTAGAGAGGGGAGGACCTTTATTTGCATAGGGTTATTTTACCTGATGGTTCAGCAGCCCTGTGCCATGTAACAAATCTTTAAATGCGAATGTACAGGTTGATTAAAGAACTTTCAAGCTATGAAGGGTCAGGTTTCTACATAAAACAACGAGGCTTTAGACTGATTTAAACATAAATGCTTTTCTAATTAAAACAATGGTAAGCCACATTATGAAGAGATTGCATTATTTGGTAAATCAAGCAATCATTCATATAAATGAAAACATGTTTAATGAGCACGGCATATACATTTAATTGCAATTAAAGGAGATAGTTCTTCCTCTTAAGAAAAGGAAGTAAATACTGTTGAAGACATTTTTTTTTTCCAAACTAAAAATTCTTTGCTTAACAAACGTATGTTTTCTATAGTCAGCCCTATTCTGTGCATATCTTCAGGAAACTGCAAAAATGAACTGTGTTTACAGAACAATGGCAAAAAAAAGTAATTTTTTTCCTTTCAGTAAATATGCACAAGGAGGAAGCACTGCCTTTGATAAATATACCCCTGTGTTTTCCTGTAAGACTGGTAACAAGAACAAGCATGGAAATACTAGTTCATAAAATAATGTCATACAGCCTAGGGAAAACAAAAATGACAACAAAAAAAAAAAAGAAGAGACCAATAAATACAGTGTGAAATGGTAACGATGACTGCACAGCAAGTAATTGGAAGGGTTCACATTTAGTTTTAGGGATTTTCAGCCTGTTGCTCTACAGCTGGTATTATAAGTCCCCTATCCCCAAGAGCCAATGCAGTGATGAACTGTAACTTTCAGTAACAGCTGAAGAAAAACAAATCTAACATCATGATGTAGATAATCCATTAAATTATTTTAAAGGTATTCTCCTTTGTTGTAGAAGCCATTTTTGATATGTTCCCTTTTTTTTTTAAAGGGATTGTTCACCTTCCACACACACTTTTTTTTATTTGAGTTGTTTTCAGATAGTTCACCATAAACAAAGACTTTTTTCAACTGCTTTCCATCTTTCTTTTTTTTACAGTTTTCCCAAAATTAAAGTTTAATTTTCGTGTCTCCGTTTCGTGTTTCAGCCTGGCAGCTCAGTGATGCAGGAGCAATCTGAGCCGTTACAATTTGCTAAATGTTTTAATTAGTTGATACATTTTTAGCAGTATCTGTGAAATATTAGCAACTATTGTATCAAGTCTAACAGCTGCCTTTAATGAAAGTCAGGGATTTTGCTCAACAGGGCCAAAGATACCAAGTGTATCAGCTAAATGTATCAATTTAGAAAAGTTAAAGGTCAGTGACCCCCCCTCCCAGAGCTGCTATAGAAGTTGAAAAATAAAGCTTTACACTTCAATATTAGAAAAACGCTCACAGATAGAAAATGATTGGAAAAAGTATTTATTTCTGGTGAACTATCTGAAACCTACTGAACTAAAAAAAAGTGTTTGAAAGTGAACAACCCCTGTAAGGTAAATATATTTTGCAGGACTTGAGCACCACATTTCATATACTCATAGTAATTGTATCATATACTTCAATATAAACTATGCCTTATTCCCACGTTCCTTCCAGTTTTTAGCCTAGTATATACAGTACAAGACAATATGAGTTTACTAAAGGCATCATTAGAAATAACAGTCCAAAGACCACTTGACAACTGTGTCACAAAGATAGTTGAGATTTTATACAGACTGTAACTTTGACTATTAGGAAGTGCAGAAGTTTCAGTGAGAAACTAAAAAGTTAACTTTTTTGCCTTGGCGACCTTTTTGTCCAAATGCATTAAAGTCAGTGGGTGTTTTTTCGTATGCAACTTTTTTGACTTGATGACTTTTTTATCTCTGCTAAATTTTAAGCGGCGGATTTTTGCCATACTTTCACAAAAAAAATTGCCGATGGTGAAGTGCAGAATTTCCCAGCAAATCCATGCCTTGCAAAAATATTTGCTCATCAGTAATGTAGACTAACATCACGGCAAAGCAACCAATTAAATGTAGAAAGTCAGTGTGAGAGGGAAATGTAGATGTAATAAAACTCCACATTTAAGAGAATGAAGAAACAGTATGATAATAAAAAATATAAAACTTCCAGCAATCTCATTTAGAAGATGGCCTTAATTTGACATGCCTATGTGAGCTGCGCCCCCCAAATGCTTTTTATTATCATACAGCCCCACTAATAAAGAAGATATTCATATTTTATATTTATAGGGTCTGTTGGTAGAAAAAAAAGGCCACACATTCCTGGGCCCTTTGCTAAAAATAACCCCAGCAATCACCCTGGTAGTTAAACGCTTTAAAAGCGTCTTGTTAATAAGACAGCATGGGCAAATCATCACTCACTCAAAATTATTTGGCCTCCAACCCCACAGGTGGACATATGTATAAAGATATGGATTTAATTCACTGCAAAAAGAGTGTAAAATTGAGCACAGAATTAAACCTGATATTTATAAAGCTGTAGTATATAAAATATTGCTGACTTTGCCCACTGATATTCATTGCTATGTAAAGACTCCTATTTATAAATCTGAGTACAAGACAAAATTATATTGGAATTAGCACAGTTTTATATTTTAATGAAGTTGGAGGAATCCATTAAACTGTATGGAACCAAAATTGCGTAAGTCTTACATAGAATCGGGCATACTGTGTAAAACTATGCAAACTGTGTAAAACTTACATCCTACCTACTTTTACTAGATTTTAGTTTAGTTTACTAAAATTTGGATACTGTGCTTTACACAGCAATGCACAGTTATAAACATATGGGCGGGTGGGGGGTCCTTTTCTAAAGCAACTGGATATCCAGCAAGGAACACATCACTTCTCCAAAATTCTGTTGGTGAGGTTATGTAGCTAAATATCTACATGCTAATTTACCGATATAACAGTTTCTAGTTGCTGGATGATCTTAATGATCTAGTTATACTGATTACTAAAGTCATTCATTGTGGCTAGTTGTGTCATACAAATAAACTTTTTGCATGCAAAACGCTGATGCTCATACAGTCTATTCACCAATAATGGCAGAAGCTTATACCAGGAAGTGACTTTATAAACATTGCATAGCCCTCTCATTAAAAAATCTCCACACATTTAAATTGACTATGTTTCAGTAGGTTGATTTACTTCACTCATATGACATTTGGTCATAAGACTTGTTATCAGTTGGATGCTTACAGTCATCTTGGCTTGTACACTCACCTTCTTCGTGAAGCTGAAAATGTTATTAAAATAATTTCTAGGGCTCAGCTCAAAAGCTTTTCTGCATTTTGTTACTTTGTAAAGGCCCCCACGCACGGGCCAATAAAAGCTGCCGACAGACCGAGTCGGCAGTTTATTGGCCAGTGTGTGGGGCCATTTGGCGGGCTTTAGATCTCGATCGGGCAGGTTAAAAAATCTGAAGCTTCTGATGAAGTGACAGTGAGTCAAGAAACGAGTTAAGCGGGCAGCCCCACAGGAGAGATGCTGCTGTAATTTTCAATGGATTTATAATAAGTTTTGACTTTTTTAACATATTATTCTGGCTCTGTGGTGCTCCGTTCCTCTACATTGATTTTGCCCTGGATTGCCATTTGGGATAGCGGTCTGGACGTTGCAAAACGCAGAAGCATTGCTGTGTAACTGTAAGTGCTCTCACTATCACTTTGTTGCTGGACAAACTAATTTTTAGTTGCGTATATTTTTACAAATCATTACAAAACCACTGAATATGTTTTTTTTAAAAAGTATATTGTAAATTCACTTAGAATGACAATTTCTATTGTCAGATACAGCTTTGTTTGGGGTTTTAAATTCCTTTTGTGTTATACAAAGTGGACCAACATGTTCGCTGGAAATTATTCTAGATTTGAGTTTATTGTAAGTAGTAAATCTGAGCACGCTGCTTTCAGACAATTGCTTTTAAAAGGGAGATATTGGCAGCATTTAACTTAATACTTGCCTCGTAAGGAATATACCTATTTTAGGAGAAACAGATTTCTTTTAAGATATCACTAGATTACTAGATTACAAAAGCCAAAAAAAAACTGTCATATATTATTTTAATACTAACACTATAAACAGTACAAGATGAGAATCTGTCACACATCCCAATCTATTCTCAAGCTGTCTTTCACTTGATTTAAAAAAATGATATCTGGAATTGTGTGAACTATTTTGAACTATGAACTTTTTGTCACTTGCTTCATAAACACTGAAGAATGAAGTCTGTGCAGAGTATTGTTTTACAATTTGTTCTGTGAGATGCACAACTGACCTTTAATTCATTCTGTGTTCACTAAAAGCTGCTTTTTGGTATTTCCACTTAAATACGCTTAAGATTAAAGTCTAAGGGTCTTTTTTCAACTAAATGAATGTCCAACCTCAAAATCCTACTTCTAACTAAACTATAACCCATGTCAAAGGTTAGACATGACATATGTTTATTTAAAAAAAAAAAAAATTCTTCCCAACAAGACCTATGCACATATAAATGCTTGAAAGGAAGGGGCCAGGGCTAATGCACTTAACATTGCAGGGAAAGGATAAGTGATACCAAGTGCTGCTCCTGAGGCTACATTCATAGGTGGGAGTGGGCAAATTTCAGAGCTCACATGCCCTGTCAGGGTGAGTGAATTTGGAGCTCAGCCACAGAAGAAGAACTGCAGACTGTTGATATAGACAGCAAAGTTACAGGGGGCTATTTAATTTATTGTGATTATTATTAATTCTCGAACAAGCAATGAATCCTGAAACTCAGCTTTAGAACCTACTATGAGATCTGATGTTGGTCTCACACAGAAGTCACCAGGGTCTGCCATTTAAAGGGGTGGTTCACCTTCAAACAACTAGTTGTTTTCAGATAGATCACCAGAAATAAAATACTTTTTCCAATGACTTTCTATTGTCTATGTGTCACAGTTTTTCTACTATTGAAGTGTAAAGTGAAATTTTTCACCTTCTAAAGCAGCTCTGGGAAGGGGGGGTCACCGACCCGGTTAACTGTTGTAAATTGATACATTTAGTTGATACATTTCTTATCTTTGTCCCTGCTGAGCAGAATCTCTGGGTTTCATTACAGGCAGTTGTAGAATTGATACAATAGTTGCTAATACTCCAGAGATGCTGCTGAGAAATGTATCAACTAAATGTTGCAAAATTGTAACAGTTTAGAGTCTGCACCTGAATTCCTGAGCTGCCAGACTGAAACGCCTGAGACAAGTACATTCAACTTTAAACTTAGATTTTGGAAAAACAGTAAAAAATAAATAATGGAAAGTAATTGATAAAAGTCTTTATTTCTGGGGAACAATCTGAAAACAATTGAACTGTAAAATGTGTTTGGAAGGTGAACATCCCCTTTAAGGTAAAATGGTATATGAAGGTGCAGAAATGGGCAACTGGTAGACTACAGCAAAGTGCACAGTCTGCCTTGTGTGTGATTCAGGTCCAAATAAATTATCTATATCATCTACCAAACCAATATCAGTCAGACACAAGTAGTTGAAAGCTGCAACTTAGATTAGGGTAATTGCAGGATTCATTAATGTGATTGAGTTTGGTATTGCTGACTAGATCACTGATCAGAACTGTTAATAGTGTGTAATGTTAGCCTTGTTTAAACCAAGAACAGCAGGGTCACACAACCATGAAACAAAAACAAAGTGAATAAAGCTTAATGCCAATGCATTTGCCTTATTCTCCATTTAGCAGAGAATCATAATATGATCTATAACCTACCCTGCAGTCCTTCAGGACAAGAATGCCCTTTTATTTGTGATATTATTGTTGCTTGTTACTAAGAATCTTGGTCTTTCGTATCCCAGCAGTACAGGCTGTGTTTATCACAGTCTCCTAGTAGTTAAATGGGAGCGTGATGTTATTATGGTAAAATTAGCCTATAAACATACCACCTTTAAACCACTTTTGTTACAACTTGAGTGTTTGACATTTGATTGACAACAATGATATTATATGAAATGTTCTTAGACATAAGCCAATGAACTTGATCAAGCTTGCTAAGCTTTCTTGAAGCAATCACTCTGCTAATTAATACTGTTAAGGAACCCAAATCCTGCAGTGATATAAACAGTAGGATTTAAAATAGGATCTTAGATCACTGTAGTCTAAATATTCTGCTTTCTAGCATCTCAGCTATAAAGAATGATGAACCACTGCACTGTGTCTAGCTTACTAGTGTAGAGTGCAGAATTATGTATATACAATACAGTAAAAAAAATAACAGGGCTGTGGTTACCATTATCTGTAAAGAATGTTTTACCTTTGCCTGTCAAATGCAAATAAATATATTGTGTGCTCTGTGCATACAATAATGTACTGACATACATTATAGTATATGTGAAGAAAAATACTGCCAAGTAAAAACTGCATTTAAATAAGCTGTACTTTCAATTGAACCTGCAGCAACCCGTTTGAGTGCAACTTGCAAGTCCAGTCAAACATGCATTGCATTACCAGTCAGCTGCTGAGCAGAAACACAGCCTAAACTACATGGCACATTACCCTCAAACTCAGATTTTTTTGTTGTAAAGATACTTCGTAGTTTGTATGTCTTTGTTGTTTTGCTCTGGCAAATCGGGTTGGTTTGCATGATGCTGACACTATTGTGGATTTCTACCAGACAACCAGAGCATTGTTGTTATTTCTTATACACACTGTTCTCTTATTCACATTACTGAATTATCTGCAGCAAATAATACAGAGGGTAAAGCTACAGAGAGGTGCAACGATAAGAGAGAGAGTTATATTGTGATGGCAATTGTTATTTACATGCTTATAAAGCTTTAGTATGGCATTTGGGAATTAAAGGTTTAGCAGTCATATATCAGTATATGTAATGTAGAGGAACTATAATATTATAGTTAATAACTACAATTACAATTCATAAGAAGCATGAGAACTGTACCCATAGGATAATAAGATGTGTTTTATAACAATTATGCAAAGGATACAAAGCGTTTGCAAAGTTACAAGGCCACTTACTGTTGAACATTAACAACCTAACTTGCAACATGGTGAATAAAGAGAGATCTGCAGCCTCATGGCACAGCTGAACAGCAGCTGGGAAGCAACAAAATGTAGATTCTTGGACTGAGTAAGGAAATGAGGGACTTAGCAGAAAATGCAGCTTACATATAAATATACACAGCCATTATTGCCTCCTGTGATTAATGGAAAGCCAGAGTGATTGGTATTCAGTAAGCAGCAGTGAGGGCTCTGTACCTGTTCATGTGCTGTGAGCAGCCCCTGGCACAACTTTCCTCTTCAGGTAGAACATTGGCAGCACGTTAATACTACCAACCCCAACGAATTGCCATGTTTTCATTGTAAAGGTATGTAGAATAAATAATATATTGTGTGATCATGAAGAATATGTATTCCTTTTATGGCAAGTATCCATCTCCACCAGCCACTAAGGGTTTGGCATTGGCAGTGCCCAAGCCCCTGTTATTTTCTATAATCCAGGTTACAGGTGTCCCTCTGCTAGAGATCCAGAGGAGCACAAGAGAATGGTTCAGCGGTACAATCAAACCAGCAGGAAGCTTTCTTCACAGCCACAAAGATCTCCTGACAGCCCCTCAGTACAGCAAGTTCAGTCTCCAGCAGCCGCCGCAGCCAAATGCACACGTATCCCTCCTCCCGGGCCCTCCACTACAGTCCATGCTCGTCACTACATACGTCAGCAGAGGAGGTCACGCTGCTCCTAATCACAAACACAGAGCACATTCCCACCCCCAATAATAATCAGCCGTGTGCGCTTACGCGATGTCAGGTCCATCATCATCATCATCATCATCATTCATCATTATCAGGGCTTTCATTAGAAATTCGCTTTTTCTATCTGGGGAGCCATACAAGAGTAACATATGGGGTTCCCTGTACTAACTTAAAATGACAAATATTGATGGTGGGGGGGGCGGGTTCCCTTGCAATCATGCGCTTTCCCGTTAAGTAGTTCCAACTGTACATCACAATAGGCACCCTAATCATTTAGCCAAATAGTGCGACCCTGGCACGGATCTCCAGCCCGCCTCATCACAGGGACACTTTACACCTGCCAGCTCGCTTCCTTATTGAAGCATAACAGACACATCCATTAATTCTCAGGGGGCAGTCACTGTCTTGCCTGTACAACACAATATTCAGAATATTACTGTCAAAACACCTGTGGTCAACTCAGCTTCCTCTCTCCAGAGTCCCGAATAAGTGCGCATCTCGGTTACGCAGAGAGCACACAGTATAACTGCGCAGCTGGAGCTTTTAGATAACGCCGGAGTACATCACTTCTAGGAACGGCATTGCGCAACTTCAGAGTAACTGTCTTCCCCCTCTAGCAATGTCCTGCCCATAGGAAAGCTGCTGTCTCTGAAAGGATTCCAAGCAGGGCTTAGTCTCACTATCTACGCAACACGTATTACTTGTGGTAAACGGAACAAGCCTAATGTTCTATAGTTCCTAATCAGACAGGTCACGTGTTAATAAGCACACACCTGTCAGGCAGACACACATAGCAGGGCAGACGGCAGTGTGACTTGGAGAAAACAGAAAAATCCTACAACACCATATTGTTAACATAAAAAGCACACTGAACTATTTCATCTAGTCCTGGGCGAGGAAGAGCAGACAGGTGCAGTTCCAGTCAGTCCCTATAGCAACTATGAACATGAAGAGCTCACGTGACGTCACCCAACTGCAGAAGAGCCACCGGTGCTCTTTCCTGGCCTAGTTTGCCTGCTTGGCACGTGTGAGAGCCAGGAAAAGGGGCTATATCAGTTCTGCGCACAGGCAAACACACCTGTACACCCCTTCTACACATGCGCACACCGAACGGCTGCCGCAGCCTTCACAGGGTTCAAGTAGAATATACTGTGTCTCCAATTATTCTTCTGCACACCAGTGATGAAGCAGGAGAATCGTTTCAGAGACACTGACACACACACACCTTTTGTGCAGCGAGAACTGAGTTGGCAGCCTACGTGTCACTTCTTATTTCATGCAAAGGTCGCACTGTCAATACAACGAAAATGCCACCGTCGATAAAAAGAGTTATTCCCAACATGTGGTTTTATACAGTGTTCCCCTAAACTATGGAAATATATAGTTCCCCGCTAAATCCCATGAAGGTTTTATAAACAGCACCATTTTGTGAATAAGCCGAATAGTAGCCAACCGGGTAACGAGCAGGCGTCACGTCTAGTCTTGTAGTGATGTCACAATGATGTAACATAATCTTACAAAAGACAACAGGCAGAAATGAGGAGAGTCCCTCCTGCTCCCCGTAGTTGCACTCCACGCAGTACACTGTGCCGTTTGTCTACTGCTAAATCCAGGCTTGTGTTGGAACACTGCTGCTGTTTGTCTTACAGAAAAACCTGGGTAGCGCGTGTTTCACAAACTGCATGCACTGGCTGATTCTTGTACTGTCACACCTACTGTTTAGTTTTGGGCTTTATATAGTCGCTGCTCAGACTGTGCTTGCATACAGTGTCTGTCACGCCTGGGAACAGTGTCAAGGCTTGTTGTCGCACACCATATTACATGCAGTTTCTGCTTGTTAGAAAGGTTGTCATTCGACTTTATACGGTGTCGTCGCCCACTATATAATAAATACAGTGTCATAAGCTACACAGGGTGCGATTGTTATGCGCAATTATTCTTTGTCACAGTCTGCCAGACTTTATATACCGTGCCAGTCACTGCCCAATATTAATATTGTATCCTGTGCTCTGCTGCAGATCGTCTACCTAGGGATGTCTATGTATATAGAATCTGAGAAAGGCTACATCCCCCCGAAACAAGCTAGGAGTTGGGGTTCATCTTATTACAACAACATTCCAGCAATGTCATCAAGTGTTACTTACAGTGCGTTATTATGCACACACACACACACACACACACACACACACACACACACACACACACACACACACACACACACACACACACACACACACACACACACACACACACACACACACACACACAAAAAAAAAAAAAAAACTGGCACAACAGCCATACCCACAAACAGACCCTTGGTATCCACAAACACGCAAAGCAGCAATATCCAGAAAAAATATGCACTGGCACAACAGCCATACCCACAAAGTCACACTCGTACAACAGCCATACCCACGAATACACACTGACAGAAGAGCCCTAACCACAAATAGGACAGCACACTAGCTCCAGACAAAGCTGCACAACCTGACAGTACATTGAGAAAGAAGTATTGGGGCAAAGCCAGACATGTGCCACTCACAGGAGAGGCTGGGTATCGGGTAAAGGAAATACATCACTACTGAAGGTGATAATAAAGGGGAATAAAACACAATGTCAGCGCTACAGGTAGAACCAGACAGTGATTAAACAACGTTTCATTCCAGCAGTACAGTGAATACAACACCTCGCTCCCTGCACCCACATGTTGACAGTTGAAACTGACAGTTAGGGGCACTGTTAGAACTGCAACTATACCCACTATGAATCCCTCAGCCCCACTCCTGTGATGATCAGTCTGCAGCAATGGCGCTCCCACCGCCCGGTAATATAGCCCGGAACACCCTCTATTCTTCCAGAGGAAAAAAACTATTCGGCGCCGCACGGCTCTTATTCTACATTTAATTCGCTAGAGAACCTTAATGTGCAACAAAGGAAAGTGAAAGCGGAAACCTACCGAGCAGGGCAGAGTTTTTTCCCAACACACAAGCTCCGCTGTTAGTTTTGAGAGATCTTACCCGGCCATGTTGGATTTGCCAGGCTGGGAGCAGGGGAGGGTAGTGGTGCTACACAGGGAGGGCTGTGTAAGTGTGTTATCGAGTGTGTCAGTCAGTGAGGGGCTGCTGGCGGCTTTATTATTAGAGTACAGATCGCACACACGGATCGGGCACAAGCTGCCACTTCTAATATTCATATAGGTGTGCCATTCAATCACAGCGCCAGGCACTAATATTGCCAGGTGAACCCCTGCACACAACAAGGGAAGAGGCGCAAGTGTCAGTTGTCAGCTGTGTGTCGGATGACAAGCGGGACACACACTTTAGCGAACTTACTGCGCGTGCTGATGCCACAACAGCTCCGGGCAACCTGCTGACTATTCGGCTGCCCATGCACGAAGAGCGCTCAGGAGAACTCGGATTGATTTAGCCAAGGGAGGGTGGCCTCGTAGCCCGACACTCTTACCTGGGTGAATTGCGCTTTCAGTCAGTCAGTGGCAGCCCCTTGATGAGTGCGAGAAGCGCCGTGTCCCTGTGCAGTAGTACGGGCTTATTCCAACATGGCATCCTCCCACTGCGCATGCACCACGGGCTCTCGCAGCCTCACATGCAAATCCTTCATTGACATTTACAGCAGTTGCAAAATTACTTGGCCAATTAAACAGTGCTTGGGACGGGGCCCTGCCCCACCTTTCGACACCCTATCGTAGATTTCGTTTCTCTTATCCTTCCTCGCTGTCGTATAAGTGATGAGAGGGGAGTAGGGGTGGGCAACTCAATTGCAATGTTTTGTAGGGTGCACGTTGTAAATCAGCAGGCCCTTGTGGGCATAGTCATCAGCTGGACTCACTGTACTGTAGTACCATGTCACCATATTCTCAGGAGACTCAATGTACTGCCAATGACCCAATCCCCTATCCAGTTTAGATTAATTGTACCCATATTCATTACCTGCAAACCATGCCAACTGGTATTCTTCATTTACCATGGTGCTAACGTTTTCTAGTGGTGCCCACCTAGTCATTGTGTAGTAAGAATTAGTCTAGGCTTTATTCCGCCAATTCCCAAAGTATATATATATATATATATATATAAATATCTATAGCAGATAGACACTAAACCTTCAAGAGACATGGCTGGAATAAATCGGACACTGCGCCTTAAGCCAACTAGGAGCCCAGTGCCTCTCTCTGCCAGGAGTGTGTAGTTAGTTAGAAACTGTGGAGAGGATGGGCAGAAAAAGGTTGCGCGTGGGCGTTTCTATGGGTTGCATGTATGAGTATTTGCTGGGTGTTTGAGAATTTAAAAACAGTATGTGAGTGGTGGGTTTGGAGGGTGTGTTATTTGGGGTAGAGCATGTACAGTTTTTGGACATGAGATGCCCTGTGGCTGCCAGGACAGAGGGATCTGTACAGATCCAGTGAGTCCCTGAACTCCATGCTGCCCATTCTGCTCCCACTTTCCAATCCGGTAAATAAGTGTGCCATTGTCCTCAGCCCAACAGAACGCTTAGGAAGCTCGGGAACTCTTGTGCCAAAGATTTGCTTGGCTGCCCTTCTCTATGTAACATGTTATGTCCCAATCGCGTGAAAAAAAAGCACATGCCATTTTTTTTTTTATTTGACTGCTGAAGCTCGCTCTCTGTTTAAGCTTTGTAAAAACAGAAATCAAATCGCTGCGATTTAAACGTTATATGTATAGAATGTCACTTAACTGACTCTCACACACACACACCCGACCCATTATCATGTACAGAGACACTCTGACTTTTACAGTAAAGGGAATAACGTGAGCTTTTTCCCCATGCATTTGAGACAAATGTATTTCTTATCATGAAATCTATAAACGGATGTTATAACCATGTTGTTTAAACCCAATCATGAATAATTACAATATATGTTCACTGCGCTGCTGGGCATCAATTGTAAATATTATATAGTATAACAAATAGAAGGAAACGCATAAGCATTTGGTTCCACCCTAGGTGTTAATTGCTAAAGGATTTAGCGCCACCCTGTGGATAGCATTGCCTTCTAAATACATAATAGACTTCTTTGTGAACCTCGGGCCAATCCAATCGGGGATTCGTATGATGTAGTGCAATTTGTTCCGTCATGACAGAGTGCAAATATTTTCCATTGGAAACAGTTTCTTCTACTTTATTTCTAGCCACAGAAAGACTGAGAGCGATTACAGAAAAGAAACAGTAGCTCCTATTTCACTTGCAAAATTATCTGTAGGTATTAAAGGGGGCCCTCCTCCTGAAACTGTTTTTTTTTTTTTTGTTTGCAGATTGACAGAAACTTTCCACTCTACATTTATTAGAATATATATTAGAAACAATGCAGCAGGACAATGCAGCAAGCTACTGTTACATTGTTTCAGGAGTCAGAGTTAATATAGTGCTGAGAATGAGAACAGCCACATTTCCTGATAACTTTTAAACTACTGAAACATCTTTATTTAATGGAAAGTTGCTTAGAATTACATTTCCTTTCATTATGCAAAAACATCTGTTACATTCTGTTCACTTGTTCCCAGCAGAAGAACACAAACTGCCAGTTATCATGCCTTCCAGAGCAAGTCAGAGTTGTTCAGCAATGTCTGCAATTACTGCCCCAACCAATTCAGTATTCACTGTCAGCCAATGAAATGCTTTTTTTTCTCACTATTGTTGCTGTGTTAGAACTGCCTATAAAAGCTGACTGTGGGCTGGTTACTATAGGTAACTGAACATGATCAAAAGCTGTATCGGAACAACACGAGATTGGTGTTAAATGTGCATCTATTTTCAGGCAGAAGCTGTGTTACGGGTCAGTGAATCATTGCGAAATATTGAGCTATACTTTTAAGGTGCTAGCATCAGATAACATTTACTCCCCCCCAATAATGCCACAATTCTTTATATTATGGGTTGCATCTAGCACTACTAAAAATATTAATAAAGCATGTTTGCAGCTGGGTCAATACTGCAACCTAGCAACCAAGCCATCTGGTCTAATTCCCATTGTAATGCACATTCATGAACTCATTCTGTAACAACATCACAACACTTTGTTCTTCGGGAGGATGCCACCTAGCAACAGCTGTTGGGTTAGGCGGCAGCCTCCCGAATTGATCGCTGGAAACTTCTAATGCTCTGAAAAGAGCGGGAAGAAGTTACAGGAACAGGATCTCTTAACTCTTGCGAGATCTTGTTCCTGTCAGAATTTTTCACAGTGCTGTGATGGAGGACACACTCTCTGTAACGGCTACTGAGTCGTTAGAAATTTCTCCTCACAGACAGTTTAAAAATGTTAAGCAAAGGAGACGAATTCAGTCTCCAGATAATTCTTCATCCTCGGAAGAGGAATTCATAAAAAATAAGAAAAAGAAAAACTATAATATTCAAGACTCTTCCTCAGACTCTGGTAAGAGTTCAACAGACAGCTCTCCTAAGGCAAAAAAGTCTCGTTTGAGACAGAAAGGAAAGGAGAAGAAAAGAAATTTGGTCCCGTTTGGGATTTCACAAAAATTACCCAGAAAGGTTCATTTTAAACATTATGATAGCAGCAGTCATTCCTCATTATACTCTGAAGCGGTTGCTTCTGATTCTGAGCCCGTAGCTGGCAATTCAAAAATCTCTGAGGTGGATTGGGATTGTGAAAAAACAATGAAATCTTCAGCATCCTCTGTAAGAGGGAAAATAAGTGACACACAAATGTCAAGAGTTGATCTCCTAGGAAAAACACCTCCACCAAAATTATTTAATGCCAGATGGGCACTTAATGATAAATCTGAGGTGTATGATTTCACAAAGTATGCCTTTTGCTCTTCTTTAATGAAAGAAGATGACTTGGTTTTAAGAAACCATATTGGAATCCCTGATATACAGGCTATGTTAGCACCAGAAGTAGACCCTGCACTATCCTCTATTACTGGTACAGTAACTAATAACGACAGGATGGATCAGTCCTTGCGCAACATACAATTTAAAATTGCAGATGCAGCCGGTCCTTTGTTACTCATGCTTGATAAAGCAGAACAAGAAGGACAACAGTCCAAAAAGAATATTCATTCCTTGCAGTCTTCAAAATTAGCACTTCTTAAAGCATCCACCAGGGCTGCATTGATGATTGGCCAAGCTGTTAACCATGTCACAAGTGTGAGAAGAGCTCGTTGGTTACATACTATGGGCATGTCAGACCTGGCTCCAAAATCACATGAATTTCCAAATTTTGAGGACTCTAATTTATTTGGTCCAGATTTTATTAAGGAGGTAAAATCACGCTATAAGGCAAGAAAATCATTTGGGGACTGGAAAAGACCTTCCTTTTTCAACAAAAAACCCTTTCGTGGAGAGGGACGTCCTTACAGAGCTCAGGGGTCGTCCCGTGAAGCCTCACAGAGCTATAAAAGACCTTTCTTTGGCCAGAGAGTCCAGTCCAGTGGACGAACAACCAACCCAAAGTGGTCTACTGGTTATAAGAAAAGAGTGCCAGGTAAACAAAACTCAAGCTTTTTCCCAGTCAGAAATTATACCTTTATGGCAAACAATAACCACAGACAAATGGGTTTTTAAACATAATAAGAAGGGGCTTGTACCTTCCTCTAAAATCTTTCCCACTTCAAATCTCAAACAGATACAGAGACACCAGTGCAGTTCTAGACGGTGCCTTAGAAAAGGCTTTGCTAGAGGGAAAGATAGAACTCTCAGACCTTTCACAGTCAGGCTGGATAAGTCATCTTTTCCCAATACCAAAGCCAGATGGTTCTGTCAGACCAGTCCTGAATGTGAAGTCTTTAAACAAATTTTTAAAAAGGAAACGTTTCAGAATGGAAAGCATTGCAGATCTCACATACCTCTTGAAAGAAAATGCTTATTGCATAAAGATAGATCTAAAGGATGCATTCCATGCTATAAAAATATCAAAAAATCACAAAAGGTTTTTGAGATTCCAGTGGAAGCAAAATATTTACCACTGGAATGTAATGGTGTTTGGCCTCTCCAACGCTCCATACACATTTTCCAGGGTAATGAAATCAGTAATTTCTCACATAAGACAAAAAGGGATAACATGCATTTTTTATCTGGACGACATTCTTATTCTAAATCCAGATATTTCAGTTCTCATAGACCAAAGACAGATGTTCATCTCTTTAATGCAAAAATTAGGATTCACAATAAATTGGGAAAAATCAGTACTAAACCCTTGCCAATCAATAACATTTCTGGGATTCACAGTAGATACAACAAGGTTAACCCTTTCCATTCCCAAAGAAAAGTGGGAACATATTCAGGTTTTCATAACCCAGTTGCTACCACTTCATCAAGTTTCCCTACGTTTAATTGCAGCAGCAATAGGGAAAATAATTGCCTTGTCCCCAGGATGCACTCAAGCACCTCTTCTGTGTCGGCACTCACAAATGTGGCTAGCACAAAAATTAAGGGAAAATATTCACTGGAACAAAAAAGTAACACTTCCAAACAAAGTAAAAAGGGAAATTGCTCTGATAACCTGGCAAACCCAGCCTTTCCCAAAGCCACTTATAAAAAACGATTACGACATTATAACAACGGACGCATCCTTAAGAGGTTGGGGAGCTTACACTCACAAAGGAGCAGTCAGAGGTCTTTGGTCAGGAAAAGAAAAAACACTTCACATAAATGTATTAGAGCTAAAGGCGATGTTTTTAGGCTTAAAGGCTCTAATATCACCAAATATTCAAAAGTCTGTGTTAATTCAGTCAGACAACAAAACAGCAGTTTCATATGTAAACAGAATGGGAGGAACAAAATCAAAAACACTTTGTTATTTGGCACTAGACCTTTGGGATTGGGCTTTTTCCAATCAAATCACATTACACGCCACATATATTCCCGGAGAGGAAAACGAATTAGCAGACGCTTTATCGCGTCAAAAGATAACAATATCACAAGTCTCACTAAAAAAGGACATTTTCCACAAAATAGAGACACAACTGGGAGAAAGATCAATAGATTTATTTGCATCCCAGACATCAGCTCAAACAAAGAAATTTGTAGCCAGAACCTGGACAAGCAATGCATGGAGAATGGATGCACTTTCCTTCCCATGGACAGGTTTAACAAACCTTTATGCCTTTCCCCCTCCATATATTCTCCCGAATGTTCTCCAAAAAATTCAAATGGAGGAAGTCAGAGATCTAGTCCTGGTGTATCCAATTTGGCCATCCAAACCATGGTTTCCACTGATACAACCCCTAATTTCAGGCAGGAAGGTTCCATTGGGGTTCACTCAGGACTGTTTTCAGGGTACACAAGAGATACTGAAGAACCTACCAACACTAATGTGGATTGCAGCCCCAATTTCTTATACCAAAATCCTTCATTGAAACATTCTACCATAAAGCTGATAAATTCTTCCCTTCGAACTAGAACATGTAAAAAATATAATTCCCTCATTGCGGAATTTAAAACTTGGATGTACCCTCATTTACAGGACTCAAATAAAGGGATTTCACTACACTCGGCATTCGATTTTTTAGCATATAAGTTTGAACAAGGGACAGCTTCTAATACCCTAAAATCATACGGTTCAGCACTAAATTTCTTAATTCCAAATTTCACGGATAGTAAACTCTATTTGAGATTAATCAGAGGAGCTTGTTTATCAAGACCAATTTGTCCTAAATATGACCACTTGGGACACCGAACCTCTGTTGCAGTACCTATCTACGATAGATAATCAGAATGCAGACTTGAGAAGCCTTACTATAAAAGTGACTGCTCTCTTAGCTTTAGCTCTAGCAGCAAGAGGGGCAGAACTAACTCTCATCCACATAACAGACCCATGGTTTTCTTCAACCCCAGGTGGTTTCCACATTATTCTTAAAGGTAGAACTAAAACGCTAATTGAAAACTCATCTCCAGTGGAAGTGGACTTATTAAGAGATGAGGAAGATACATCTTTATGTATTGTATCGGCTTTATCCACCTACTTAGAAAAATCTAGGGAGGTAAGAGGTGATATGTCGCAATTACTCTTGACAACAAGAAATCCTTTTCGTCCCGCTAAAGTAAAAACAATAAGAGGGTGGATACTGCATGCTATGAGTCAGGCCTCGATTGATACTACCATATTTAAAGCACACTCACTAAGATCAGCCACAGCCACAAAGGCAGCATCAAAGGGTGTTTCACTTCCCATCATACTTAAAGCAGCCAGGTGGTCTTCTCAGAGGACATTTGCAAAATATTATTGGAGACCTACAGAGCAAGAAAAACTCAATTTCATTCTGGCAACCACCAGGTGTGTGCTATTCTACCCAACAGCTGTTGCTAGGTGGCATCCTCCCGAAGAACAAAGAGGAGTTTGCAGGAATCTATGATCTGCGAACTCTATTTGTTCTAGGGAATAAGGATAGCCACCTAGCAACAGCGCCCATCCCACCCACCCAAGTTAACTGGTGGTTTAGTTTTACATGTGTTAAATTGATAAATAGAAAATAAACAAAGATTTTCTTTTCTCTACAGGATTCAACAAGCCAGCTAAGGTGGATAATAACTCATCTACTAAAGATACAAAGTAGAAGATATTTCAGTCAAACAAGATACACACTGAAATTGTATTTCAATGGAATTACAAAGTATCTCATACCAAATGTCACTAAAGAATGTTAATTGTTACAATTACAAATATCTTACAAAAAAGTTTCTTTATTATCTCTTCCTCTCAAGGAATAAAGAGTTACACTGTTTATTTCAAAAATGTGTTTTTTCACTCTTATTTGAAAACAGGTATACTTAAGGATAGTCATCACCAGTCTTCCGAAAAATTCTGACAGGAACAAGATCTCGCAAGAGTTAAGAGATCCTGTTCCTGTAACTTCTTCCCGCTCTTTTCAGAGCATTAGAAGTTTCCAGCGATCAATTCGGGAGGCTGCCGCCTAACCCAACAGCTGTTGCTAGGTGGCTATCCTTATTCCCTAGAACAAATAGAGTTCGCAGATCATAGATTCCTGCAAACTCCTCTTTTCTTGCAGTGATAGATCCAGAGGAGTTGCTTTCTAAATGCAGACCTCACATTGTCACAAGACAGGGCACCTCTGTGGTAGAATAGTAAGCTCTTTTTGCTCATCTAATTTCTGACTTACAACAGAGAAGTAAAACTGACTGGAACTTTTTAAGTGCATAATATTCTGTATAGCTCCAAGATGTTTCTTCCTAAGGGAAGGCTATGCTATTGCTCTCACATATTAAGATCAGTGCCAGGCCACGCTGGGCAGGCGCCCTAGGCAGGCCCGGCAGTCACGGCGCCTGTTTCGCCTGTGCGATTTAATTCAAAGTCGGGCAGAGAAGGGAACCGGACTTGGGGTAGGCGACAGAGGAGGTCCGGCCCTGATTAAGATTTCTTTGTGTTTATTCATTTGCTTTGCACTAAAATAGTGATTGTACCTGCTTTGTTGCTTAAGATCAAAGGTGCAAAGTACAGGGTGCCTGGAGGCATGGGACCCCCTGCCTTGTGGAGGCATCTGACTTGCAGCCAAGACTCAAAATGCCTGTAGACTTTTAGCACATACATAGAGATACAGTATTTGCTGACTAATCAGTAGAAGCCTACTACTGGGGAGTCCATAGTATATTCTGAGAGGACTCTTTGTTAGCTCACTCAACAGCTACCTACAGCCCACAGTGAACATTGGACCTGCTTGGCTGTCCAGTTGTTGCTGGAAAGAGGTGCAGAGTGACACTTCTCAAAAGAAAATACATGTAATATAATTAAAACATGAATTTTTCCTGCTAGCCAGGAGCTGTAATTCAGCGAGAAGTAAAAGACACAGGCTGCTGCCTAGAAGTGTTTTATAGAAATGGCACAGACATTAGAAGATTTGGCTTTCTGTGCACATAATGCATTTTCCTTAAGAGCCAGCAATGTCCCAGGATTAGAGATTACATTTCATAATGGTTATTATATTGTTTTTCTCATTTGAGAAATTCATTTTTTATGTACAGAATTTCTGCCCTTGAAGAAGCACATTTTGCAGTTAAACATTAGCAAAATATGGTTGGCAAACTGATATCTAAGTGACTTGTTCTGCTGTTCTGTTTGTTATGTATTTTGTTTTCTTCTTGTATTTTTATATCTTGTAGTTAAAGGATTAAAAATAAGTCATTTGAGATCCAATTAATAGCAGACAGACTGCTGAAAGAGATGGTCTCAGGCAGACACAATGTTCATGCTCCAAGCCCATGGGTAAAAGCTATGGGAACAGCATAGTCCTTACTTAACTGCTATTTATTATTTATTGCAAGCTGTCTTGGCTCTTTATTATTCTCTGTAATATGTGCTCATTGTTGGCTCAGATACCCTTTATTGATGTCAGCTTGGAAGCCAGCACCTCTCACCTTTTGTTCTTCTTTGTTATGCTTCGAATTCAGCATTTGCTGTGTTATGGATACACAACCATAGGGATTTTCACATACATATCAATTTCTGTGTGTATTTTAAATTGTGTAGACAATATAAGTTATTCATTGCAATTGCTAGATTAGGCATACCTGTATGTTTTGTCCTACATTACATTCTGATGGCTTTTCCACTCCAAGGATACATGAGTTAACCACTAAGTATGTTTTTCTAGTGTCTGTACTCTGTAGTCATCTGTACTGCACAGTACAGAAGCAGCAATTTGCAGCAATTTTATTTTTTTTTTGTAAAGTTGGTTAGCCTGGTTTGAAAATGGAAACTTAAAAGCATGCAGTCATTACAGAGGCTGCATGTGGAAACATTAACAGATTGAAGCTGAATGACAATATGTTTGCAGGAAATACTGCAGAATAGAATATATTCAGTTTCCTTATGAGAGTGCCTGGTAATTCTAAGTTATTTTCTATTCTTGATGGATGATACGTGTGATTATGATAATTAAATACTGTGTCACTTAGACTGTACAGTCTCACATTGCCCAAGATTTGTGCAGTATACAGTTTTTAATAGGGGTTGTTCACCTTCCAAAAGTTTATTTTTCAGTCAAGTTGTTTTTAGATTGTTCACCAGAAATACATTTTTTCAATTGCTTTCTATCTTTTATATATTTATAGTTTTTCCAAAATGGAAGTTTAAAGTTATATGTTCCTGTCTCTGGTGTTTTTTTTAAAAGGTTATGCTTTATTTGCTTTAATAAACATTACAAAAAAATAAAAAAATAATATTAATATATCAATAAACATGTGTACAGTTTAAACATGTTTCACTGGTCCTGGATTATTTGCTTTCAAATGTTGCAGCATAAATTGAGGTTGAATTAACATTGGAAGTCATTACGGGTACAATGTAAAGTAAATGTATTACCCGGTTGCATGATAATTTCTTGGTTGCACGCCCGGGCCCATTTCCCACCAAGGACTACATATCTTTTGCAATTTATCTGCTGTGATTCTCGCTTCATGGGTAAGATTTATTTTGGGTATAGCTGAATCAACTAGGACTAGGTTAATCCAGGAGTCCTTTGTAGGAGTGGTGGGTCCCATCCAGGGCATAATCACCCATTTTTTAGCATAGAATAATAACGCTCTAAACCTTAATCTTACAGTGGGTACAAGGTGTTCCACTACACCCAGGAGACACACAGTGGGGGAGAGTATATGTGGGAACTCCAGGGTGTTTGCTAACAAAGCCATTACTTGCGACCAGTAGGCGTTTATTACTGGGCAAGACCAGATCATGTGTAGAAAGTTGGCTTCTGGAGTTCCACATCTGGGGCAGGTATCATTGTCCTTCTTACCCATTGCCTTTATATTAAATCTGTCCCCCCAACTTGGTATTAGACAGCTAGCATAGCCGAGTCCTCAGTAGTCACTGGGGAGCATGGGATTGTGTTGGTGGAGGGTCTCCAGTAAGACTTAAAAAATGCCTTTTAAGTCTCTTCTCGGACTGTTGTTGGGGGCTTGTCTCCATGGGCCCCTTGCTTCTAACCAGCTGTCGGCTTCTGATGGTGTTGCAAAAATATGCGATTGTCCGGGAAGAGCATGTTATACTGGATCTGTGCCTCCCGCAAGCGTCTCTTGACTCAGTAAGAAGGGCCTCGGTGGAGCTCCTGGTGGAGGAGCTCTGGTGGGGACTCTGTGAGCTCTTTCCATGAACACCTCAGAAAAGATGGTGGTCCCAAACAGATCTTGCAGGCAAGTTTCCGTAAATTGTTCAGGGTTTTGTCCCTCCACCCTCTCTGGCAGTCCAACAATCCTGACATTTTTGCACCTATGCCTGTTTTCCAAGTCATCTGTTTTATCCAGCGCTGTTTGGAGCTGTTGCTGTAATCCTCATATAGTGTTTTGCAGGGGAGAAACTTGGTCCTCTAGAGTATCAATGATACATCTATTTTTAGTTCTTCGAGCTGTGCAGTGGCTGTTGTGCGGTTTTCCAGTATTGCCCCCATCAATTCGCCTAGCGTTGGTTCAGGTGGTGCTTGTTACGATTGTGGGGAGGCAGGAGGTGAGCCACCCTTTCCTCCTTTACTTGGCGCCTGTTGCGAGCTGTGGGCATATTGGTCCAGATGGGCTGCAGTGTCCTGTTTTTGTTTTGGTCCGTATTTGCCCATGTTCTCCGTTCAGCGTTTATGAGGTATAAGTGAAGTCGTGTGAGAGAATGCAATGGGTTTAGGGCGAGAGTAGAGACGGCAGCATTGACAGGGTAACAGACCGGACTCAGTTGTCAGGGACTATCGCTTATTTTAAAGCATGTATGTTGGTGGGCAGGCGCTACCACCTGTTTGGGTCTGTATTTTAACAGAGAGGTGCCCACAAGAGGGGGTGAGGGTGTATTGTTCCCCAAAAAGTGCCAGGTAGTGCATTATGCGTGGCCTGAGGAGGGCCATAGATTTGTCCTGAGTTTGGATCACAGGCTGACAGTGAGCTAATTGCTCCGTGTAGAGTCTGGCTTGCTCTATTTATGGTGTGCAGGCTGCCTTTTATCACTTGCCGTGGTCTTCTCCTGTAACTATTGAGTGTGTAAGTTGCACCCCTTTGCACGAAATCTATGTCTCCAGTGCAGGCTGCTCTTCAATTGTGCTGCTCACATTAAGGGCTGTAAAGGTTGTAAAAAGGGGGCTCCAAGTCCACTTACCCCCCCAGCACAGTTCACCAGCAGTGTTGCTGAAGTCTTCACGGCGCTTCCTGGCCGCCGGTCGGGCCTTGCTGGGGACCGGAATCACGCGAGGCCGTGGCTTTACTCGCACCGCTAGGCCTCAGCTGGTTCTTCGGCTTAGAATGCTCCCAGGAGCTTGTTTTCGCTTGGGAGGGCCAGCGGATTGTCTGTGGGACTGTCTGGAGCTGGGATGGTGAGTACTGGGTGGTTTGGGCTAGGTGGATGGGGTGTATTTCAGGCTGGAGCCCCGGGAGATCCCCAAATGTGCGGCCACTCTGCTGCCTGATTAGCCACCGTCTCTGGTGTTTTTAGTCTGACATTTCAGTTATCCAGGTGCAGATTGTGAACTGTTACAATTTGCTTTATTCCATTGCTACATTTCTCATCAGTATCTGTGGAATATTAGTAACTAATTGTATCAATTCTAACAGCTGCTTTTAACGAAGCTCCGGAATTCTGCTCAGCAGGGACAAAGATAACAAAAGTATTCACTAATGTATCAATTTAGATCAATTTATAGAGTCAGTGACCCACATCACAGAGCTGCTTTTAGAAAAACATAAGAAAGTAAAAAATGGAACAATTCAATATAAGAAAAAGGGTTACAAACAGAAAATAGAAAGTAACTGAAAAACACTATATTTCGGGTAAATTATGTGAAAACAACTGAACTGAAAATATGTTAGCATGTGTCAACTTCTACAGTTGATATTGCTGAAAAGGCATGTTGACATGGAAGAAAACTTCTCATGTGGTTAAATGATTGAGATAAAAATCAAAGAGAAAAACTGTCCTTTTGTTTAACTAGAGATATAGTTACTGTAATTAGGCACAGAAAAGGAAGAAACAACAAATAAGGCATTTGTATTCTGCAGAAAATTATATTTTAGAAGGTTATAGGAAAGAAGTTCTATGAATGCACAGACTGTAGACTGATATAACATATGATATACAGTCATATAAAAAAGTTTGGGAACCCTCTTAATTCTTTGGAGTTTTGTTTATCATTGGCTGAGCTTTTAAAGTAGCAACTTCCTTTTAATATATAACAAGCCTTATGGAAACAGTAGTATTTCAGCAGTGACATCAAGTTTATTTGATAAACAGAAAATATGCAATATGCATCATAGCAAAATTATACAGTTGCATACATTTGGGCACCCCAACAGAGATATTACATCAATACTTAGTTGAGCCTCCTTCTGCAAATGTAACAGCCTCTAGACGCCTCCTATAGCCCTTGACGAGTGTCTGGATTCTGGATGGTGGTATTTTTGACCATTCGTATTTACAAAATCTTCCCAGTTCAGTTAAATTTGATGGCTGCTGAGCATGGACAGCCTACTTCAAATCATCCCATAGATTTTTGATGATCCGGAATATTGTACTTCTCCCTCTGCATACATGCCTTTGTATATTTTGAAGTTTGTTTAGGGTCATTGTCTTTTTGGAATATCCAACCACTGCGTAACTTCAACTTTCTGACTGATGCTTGAACATTATCCTGAAGAATTTGTTGATATTGGGTTGAATTCATCCGCCCCTCAACTTTAACAAGGGCCTCATTCCCTGAACTAGCCACACAGCCCCACAGCATAATGGAACCGCCACCAAATTTGACAGCAGGTAGCAGGTGTTTTTCTTGGAATGCAGTGTTCTTCTTCCGCCATGCAAATTACTTTTTGTTATGACCAAATAACTAAATTTTTGTCTCATCAGTCCAAAGCACTTTGTTCCAAAATGACTGTGGCTTGTCTAAATGAGTTTTTGCGTACAACAAGCGACTCTGTATGTGGCGTGAGTGCAGAAAGGGCTTCTTTCTCATCACCCTGCCATATAGATTTACTTTGTGCTAATTGTGCTGAATTGTAGAACGCTGTATAGATACACCATCTGCATCAAGATGTTCTTGCAGGTCTTTGGAGGCGATCTTTGGGTTGTCTGTAACCATTCTCATAATCCTCCGTATATGCTGCTCCTGTATTTTTCTTGTTTCAATTGAAGAGGACACTCGCACACCCGTTGTGTAAATATTAGGGTTCTCTCGGTGCACAATGATTGGAGGATACGGCAACCTCCCAGAGAACTGCATAGAAAATAACCACACTAGCACATGAGACTTGTGTCTGCAGGGCAAGCTCTTGCAAGAGTTTTACTGCAACATTTCGGGGCTCCGCCCCTTTTGCCCCGGAAAACATTGCACCACCGCAGTAAAACTCTTGCAAGGGCTTGCCCTGCAGACACAAGTCTCGTGTGCTAGTGTGGTTATTTTCTATCCTGTATTTTTCTTGGCCTGCCAGACCTGGGTATAACAGCAACTGTGCTTGTGGCCTTCCATTTCCTGATTACATTCCTTACAGTTGAAACTGACAGTTTAAACCTCTGAGATAGCTTTTTGTAGCCTTCCCCTAAACCATGATACTGAAAAATCTTTGTTTTCAGATATTTTGAGAGTTGCTTTCAGGATCCCATGCTGTCACTCTTCAGAGGAGAGTCAAACAGAAGCACAACTTGCAATTGGCCACCTTAAATGCCTTTTTTTCATGAATGGACACACCTGCTTATGAAGTCCAAGGCTTAACAAGCTAATCCAACCAATTTGGTGTTGCCAGTAATCAGTATTGAGCAGTTACATGCATTCACTAAAAATCTTTGTTCAGAAAACACCCCAGAACTCAGATGTTCCTGGAATATGAAAGACACACTACTTTACATTACTATATTGTTCTTCAAATATTTGTATGTATTTAAATTGCACAGTTAAAAATCTCAGTACAAATATCTATTTGACATGTTATAGAGCTGCAAAGAATTTTTCCACATAAGATTTTTCTCCATTAAATGGCTTGGTTTGAGTAGGGATGTAGCGAACGTCGGAAAAAAAGTTCGCGAACATATTCGCGAACTTGCGCAAAAATGCGAGCGGTTCGCGAACGGTTCGCGAACCCCATAGACTTCAATGGGAAGGCGAACTTTAACATCTAGAAAAGACATTTCTGGCCAGAAAAATGATTTTAAAGTTGTTTAAAGGGTGCAACGACCTGGACAGTGGCATGCCAGAGGGGGATCAAGGGCAAAAATGTATCTGAAAAATCTGCCTGTGTGTGCTTGGAAGAGATAGTGTAGGGGGAGAGCTGTTAGTGATGTCAGGGACAGATGATAGTAAGTTTGCTGGCTAGTAATCTGCTTGATACTGCTCTGTATTGGAGGGACAGAAGTCTGCAGGGATTTGAGGGACATTTTATCTTAGGTAGCTTTGCTGGCTAGTAATCTACTGTTCTCTTTAAACAACTGCCTACTACACTACTGCACTACTACAGCGGTGGATACGGATTACGTAAAATATATGAATGCTGCTTGAAAAAAGTGACTCCGGTGTTTTTTCTGGAGACGGTAATATTATGGATATTTAGACAGAATGGGAACAAGGTCACACAGCTCGATGGCGGGTTGAAGAAAACAGTGTGCAAATAATGCCTACAAGGCCAACGTATACACTACTACAGCGGTGGATACGGATTACGTAAAATATATGAATGCTGCTTGAAAAAAGTGACTCCGGTGTTTTTTCTGGAGACGGTAATATTATGGATATTTAGACAGAATGGGAACAAGGTCACACAGCTCGATGGCGGGTTGAAGAAAACAGTGTGCAAATAATGCCTACAAGGCCAACGTATACACTACTACAGCGGTGGATACGGATTACGTAAAATATATGAATGCTGCTTGAAAAAAGTGACTCCGGTGTTTTTTCTGGAGACGGTAATATTATGGATATTTAGACAGAATGGGAACAAGGTCACACAGCTCGATGGCGGGTTGAAGAAAACAGTGTGCAAATAATGCCTACAAGGCCAACGTATACACTACTACAGCGGTGGATACGGATTACGTAAAATATATTATGGCTGCTTGAAAAAAGTGACTCCGGTGTTTTTTCTGGAGACGGTAATATTATGGATATTTAGACAGAATGTGAACAAGGTCACACAGCTCGATGGCGGGTTGAAGAAAACAGTGTGCAAATAATGCCTACAGGGCAAATAATGCCTAAAAGGTCAACTTATACACTACTACAGCGGTAGTAAAATAAAAAAAAGTAAAATAAAAAAAAATGAATATTAAAAAAAAAAATTAAAGTTGGTGCTGCTGAACTACTAGGAGCAGCAGATTAGCACACCAGTCCCACTCCCCAACACTGCTAGACTAATAGCACTGGGCTCTTATAGTAGTAGTAGTAGTAGTAGTAGTAAAACAACAAAAAAATAAATAAAAGCAGTCCTTACAAGGACTACTGTTATTGCAGCAGTCAGCAGATGAGATCAGAAGCAGGACAGCTGCCCACTGCAGCTACATACAGAGCACTGCAGTAGAAGGTAGATTACTAGCCAGCAAAGCTACCTAAGCTTAAATGTCCCTCAAACCCCTGCAGACTTCTGTCCCTCCAATAACAGAGCAGTATCAAAACGATTACTAGCCAGCAAACTTTCAACTGTCCCTGAAATCACTAACAGGCAGCAGCTCTCTCCCTACACTATCTCTTCAGCACACACAGGCAGAGTGAAAAAACGCTGCAGGGCTTCGGTTTTTATAGGGAAGGGGAGTGGTCCAGGGGAGAGCTTCCTGATTGGCTGCCATGTACCTGCTGGTCTGGGGTGAGAGGGCAAAAAAAAGCGCCAACAATGGCGAACCCAAAATGGCGAACGTCGCGCGACGTTCGCGAACTTCCGGCGAGCGCGAACACCCGATGTTCGCGCGAACAAGTTCGCCGGCGAACAGTTCGCGACATCTCTAGGTTTGAGTTGTATATCACGGTCAAATCCAGGTTTGTTATTTTTTGCTCTTTCTTGGTAAAGAATGTTACACAGCCTTCCAGTTCTCAGTTACAGTTATACAGCCAAACCTTTTGGTATACTTAAGTGAGACTTTTGTATGCATGAATAAAAGCCCTTTCATTCAGGTTCAATTTAAAGGTAATGATTCCGAAACTGTGGACTTGTCCACTAGGGTAACTGAAAGCATTGCCGGAGGATCCCATGCTAAGTCAGTTCGGTGAAATTTGTGGACAAAAAAATCTACTCAGTTCTATTCTATTCAGTGAAATGCACCCAGAAGGTCAGTCCTAAATATTCTTGGAAATACAGCAAAACAATATTTTCTTATCTGCAGTCTTGTTATAAGCTAAAATTCCCAGACTAAATCTAAGCAAAGTGAAAACAAAACTTTTTAAAATTTTCGTTGAAAAAGTTCACCTTGTGTGTTTGAGATCATACTATTGCCATATAAAATGGCCTCTGGGAATAAGTGCCATAGAAGAATTGAACTTGTATAGTGTGCCACATACATCATATATTACTTTCTAATGGTTGTTGTTGATATAACAATGCAATTTAGTTTACAGTACTCACTTCAGTAATTCTAGGTTATGCAGAGCAGCCACTGAATATTTCTAGTCATAACATTAATCGTTCCATGCTGTTGGTTGGTGTCAGCCAGGACTGCCATTAGAAATCACGGGGCCCTGTACAGCATTTTTTTGTGACCCCCTGCGCCCCACCCACCTCAGCCCCACCCCAGATCCTGCACACCCCATAGTTAAAAGACCATACAGACATCAGTGCTATAATGGTAAACCCCCCACACACAATTTATATATACAATGATGGTCAGGGCTCCCCCTATAAATAAAAAAAACTGTGGCACCAGGGCCCCCCATAAAAGTTTTTTTTAAAAAAATCATTGGTGGTTCAGGGCCCCCCATAAGTTTAAAAAAATATTGGCATTAGGCCCCCTCTTACAAATGAAAACATTTTTTTAAACTTGTTTAAACTTGTTTTGATTGGTTGGGTTGTGTAGAAATGCTCATATCCTGTGATTGTCATTTGAGCCCA
Source organism: Xenopus laevis (assembly GCF_017654675.1). Lineage (NCBI taxonomy): Eukaryota > Metazoa > Chordata > Amphibia > Anura > Pipidae > Xenopus > Xenopus laevis. The sequence goes on from NC_054376.1 coordinate 67,346,090, forward strand.
TGAATAAGCACCCTGAAGGGTAAGAAACGCATAGGGTGGATGGAGATGATCAGATGAAGCTATATTTTTAATTTTTCTACCAATAAATTTATCTTTTAACTGAATATCTCTGGTCCTGTGGATCGGTTTGAGTGCCGGTCAGCCCTGCTTCTTTATCTTCTGCTGTACTGCTCCCCGAACCCTTCCTTCTAGGACATGACATCATGTGAGCAACACAGAACAGGAAATGAGTGTCTGGAATGCAAATACCGGAAGCGACGAAGGAAACCATAGCAACTAGGAGGAAGCTGACTTTAAAAGAACAGCACACAATACCAGCACTCCTGCCTCTGAGGAAGCTGATAGGACCAGCGAAACGCGTCAGGCGAAGGGGCGGCACACAAAGACTGAAATGTGAGTGCAATTGTTTTTGAAAATTACTTTTAATAAAATTGTATTACATTATATTTGGATTCTATTTCCATATCGGAGTCGGAGACGTGTGTGCGTGGAGGGAGACCCCTGTGAGGAGTTAGTGTACACACCTTACAAGTAGGCAATGTGGCCAACTGGTGAAAGTACTTTTGGTCCAAGCATGGAAACATTCAATTTGTCAGCACAAATCGGAAAACCTTATCTTGAACTTTCATTGTGATTTTTTTTATAAAGTGTAAAGTGGACACGCCCGATATAATCACTTTTAACACTGGGTGACACCTATGTAATTGAGCGTATTACACCATATAGTTTCTAATTTCTGTTGCCTTAGACACTGATCTCATTTTTTTGTATTTGGAGACTTTTTTTGGAAGTGGAGAGACTGTAAGGAGATCGGCAAGAACCAAAACCTAACAGACTAACTTTCCTAATTTTGTCAAGTAACTACAGAGGATGCAGACCCTGCAGTTGCAGGGGGGGGGAGGGGGTCCTGGGGGCCCAATGAGGTCCTAACTAATGAGCGATTTCAACATATATTGGTAAAACAGGGCATCCTTGGCATATGTTGAAGGCCCTAAAATTAATTTAATGTGGGGCCCAGTATCACCACTGGGTGTCAGATTCCTCATTAGTCACAAGGTGAATAGTTTCCCCTTCACTCTATAATATAGTGAATAAAGTACCCCCTCTTGTAAAATATAAGGAACTCACCGTTTATAAGGATATCATTTACAGGATATTCATGGCTTTTGTGTATTATAATACAATATACAACGAAAGACATTAAATAAAGGACTCCCTTGTGCTATCACTACTGTTAAAGATAAATTACATTATTTTCTCTAGGTGGATCAAGATGCAGAATGCAGATCTTTGCAAATGTGTACATTTTTTCAACAAATGTGGATTATGAAGTCATTATGGGCAAATGTTATTTCTGTAGACAAAAATCAAAATCATGACTTCCTGTTTGGGACATATGAATGTAATATTGCATTCACGGAAGGAAGTTCATTGAAAAAAATGCCAAGAGCTTGGATGTAAAAATGTATTCACAAATTTTAAGCAGCGTGTTTGTCTTACACAAAATCTTAACCTGATTATGGAATATTTTATAGCAATTTCCTAAATGTTAAAGGAAGTAGCATGTACTTATATATTTCTAAATATAAAATTGGTTAGTATAATACCCTTAAACTATTTAACAGAATTATAATTTTTAATGTGTGTTTCTGATGTAATCTGCCCACTGCTATCGGTCATTAAAGTTTAGTAACCAAAATTCCAAAAAAAACCCGGAAACATATATCTAACTAGCTGCTTTGGGTTGCTACACACTGTGCTGGAATAAAAAGACATAGTGCTTTTACTTCATTTAATTCCTAGTGGAGCCCCAGAAAAACAAATACACATTTTGGGTTCACTTCTTTACTCACTCTGCTCAATGACTCTTTGGAAATTGCTTTGCCTCTTGTGAACACCAGACCCACTAGTAGCCCTGTCCTCAGAAAGATAGCCTCAGTGCTCTGTGTCCTGCTGAACCCTGAGCTTCTTATAATTACAGTACCTTGTCAAACAACATATTTCCTATAAAAAGTCAAACATATGAACTTAACCAGTGGAAAAAAATGTCTGGCTTATACATTCCTTTCAAATAATTACTGCTATATGAACCAACAACACAGAGAAAACATATTTCCTCTTAACTTTCCTGGAGTTTATACCTTCCACCATGTCTGAATGGAGAATCCAAATAGACCCAGGTATTTTAAATAAACAAGAGGCTCAAGCAGCCCCACCAGCCCAATAAACAGTGAGTGTCTATGGCATCTTACATCAGCCCTCTGGTATTTGCCAGAACCCATAAATTGCCAGTCCGACCTTTCACTAAGCAAATCACACATTTTCATACATTCATACATGCACAAAAAAACCTGACACAAATCAGGCTATTCTTCAATGTATTATAAATATAATTTTTTTTAACAAAGTAATTTTATTTAGTATTAGTTACCAAATACATAGGTCTGATAAACAAGTGAAGGACACAATGATACCAAAGAATAATATGTATCTGTTGGTTTATTGTATTTCAACAATTTAGGGATCATTTAGCTAGGGACCCTTAATGGAACATGCAAAAGTATCCCCCCCCTCCTTTGGTGCTCATTTTAAGAGCTGGAGTCTGGCTGCACTCTTCACCTTAGGCTGTACAGGGCCCTGTTGTGACTTGCTCCCAATGTCTTATATTGTTCATTTAAATGGTGCGTAAGTTATGGGTTGGGTAGGGTGGAATGCCTACATGCCTCCTATTTATCTCCCTATTTATCTTCCTTCTTGAATACACTATTTTGGAGTACAGGCCTGTAATTTATCTACACGCATACATATTTGCTCCTGTAAATGGTAAATCAACCCCTTTGCATATCAGTAATATTTTCCTTATACAGCTTTGATGTTTTGTGTGGTAACACACTTAAAACAGGAAAAAAAATTATATTCTAAACTTCAGGGCTGAGCGCTCTTGGCAATCTGGCCAGCAACCTTACTCCACACTTGACCCCCCCATAGCACAAGTACACAAACACGCATGAGGCACACATGATGATGACAGGGGTGGTGGTGGAATGGAGACATGAGAGAGCATTGGCAAGGAGTGGGCATTACTGGAGGGCTTGAGGTCCTGGACTAGGGAGGGGTATGCAGTCTACCCCTATTTCCAGCCCTGCTAACTGTAACAGGAAGAATTGTGGGAGAAAAAAAAAGACACACCTCTGTCCATTTTCTGGCTGATGTGACCTAGTATATGTGCATTCCTTTGTTTGTGTGTGTGAGGGCATGTCTTATAAAGGCCAAATAAATTAACTTCAAAACTGGGAATTATTGAAAAAGCAAAAAAATTGCAATATGCACTGAAGTCAGTAGGTGTCAATATTTTTGCATGAGACAATTTTTTCTCACACCACATGCATTAATGTTAATGGCCATTTTTCTTGTGGCGACTTTTTTGTTTCAGCAACTTTTTTGTCCAAATGCATTAAAGTGAATGGACGTTTTTTTTGTCTCAGCAACTTTTTTGTTGCAGCTACATATTTCACAGCAGATTTTTGTCGCAGTTTCGTGTACAAATTTTAAGATGGCGAAGTGCTGGATTTCACCATGGATCCATGCCTGGTGAAAAAAAACGCTCACCGCTTAACTTCAGCAATTAAACTAATACAGAAAAGGTATAATCAGGGGGGGGGGGGGTGCCAAAATATTCGGCACCACCAGCCTGGGGTCTTGTTATAGGAGCTCCACAACACCATCTTCTTTTTAAATCGTCTCTTCCTTTCCAGTCTGGGTGTACATGCGCAATAGCATGAAAAGCTGAACTTAGAAAGAAATTGCCAGCTTTTAAATTCCTACGTGCGCACCTGGCCCAAGGGCCACAAAGAAGAATGGAGATTCAAAAGAATTACAGAAGTAATGGGGTAAGTGTGACACCTTACCTTTTGTGATGGCATTGTTACATTTGGGAATTATCCAGTGGCAAATGTTATTATAAAACTATATTTTATACATACTGTATCTTTAAGTTGTTCATCACCATTCAACTCATTTGTACTTCTTTTTAGGACTGGAAAAGTAATTGAACCCAAAAGGATTGTTGAGTATTTGCAATAATCTAAACTTTTGGGTAACGTAATCAAAAATGCATGTTATTATGGTTTATTTTATTAAAGGAAACAACTGCACAGAAAACAATTGTGACAATGTGCCATTCGGGCAAATAACACGTTTGTATAAATTCCTTTGTCTAGTCAAAGGCAGGTGCCATACAACTATACCTGGTTAAGTTCCTTCCTGCTTTCTTGGAATCAAATCAAAAGACAGTTGTAGTAATATCCCTCACATTCCTCCCTCTTAAAAGGGCATGGTTTGTTCGGACAGCTGTTTTTTTTCTTTTTATTTAAACAGCCTTCTCATCAGTTCTGGAGAAAAAAAGGATTTTCAAATTTTAAGGCATAGCACATTATTCTGTGTTTGCACTTGATCTGATCCAGCTTGCAGGTTTTCAGGTAGAGGTATGTGATCAGCTCTTTATGATAACTAAAAGCTTAGGGTAAGAAAATATAGCACAGGTAAAGTGTATAATGTCACAGACAGCTTTCAGACATCATTTATGGCTTTCAACCAAGCTGTAAAATGAAATGTAACGTGAAACATCAAGGATGTAGCTCAAAATCAATGGTTATTCAGTATGACATATAATCAATATATTTCTATGCCATTTTTGCCTATTGAATGGTTATTCAGTATGACATATAATCAATATATTTCTATGCCATCTATGCCATTTTTGACAGCTCACATTCTTGTTTAAAATTATAATTTTCAAACAAATTTACTTCTAACTGCATCTGTACTTCTCCATCTCTTGGCTCTGGGTGTAGCACTGTAATTTTACATTGGCGTCAGTTTGTATCAAAAGGGGCATACCTTCAGAATCAATGACAGAGACATATATAAGGAGAGATTTTCCAAAAAAACTGCCTTATTTATGACTATAGAGACAAAGCCCTTGATAAATGCAGATTGAAAACATTGAATGTAAACACTTAAGAGGGTGTTTATTGAAAATTACACATTCCTTTCTTAAAGGGGCAGTATACATCGATATAAGCTTGTTTTCAACCTAAGCAAAATAGATAGAACTTATGTTGAATATACATTATACCTTTTCTTAGTAAAACATGAATATACCTTGATTATATTTATTATGAAGCATTACGGGGCCCATTTACTTCGAGTGAAGGAATAGAGGAAAAAAAGTTTGAATTTCGAATGGTCGAATATGGCTACTTCGACCATCGAATGAGCTACTTCGACCTTCGACTACGACCTTCGACTTCGAATCGAACGATTCGAACTAAAAGTCGTTCGACTATTAGACCATTCGATAGTCGAAGTACTGTCTCTTTAAAAATTCTTTGACCCCCCCTAGTTCGCCACCTAAAACCTACCGAGGCCAATTCCTAACAATTTCCTGATCGAAGGAATATCCTTCGATCGATGGATTAAAATCTTTCGAATCGTTAGATTAGAAGGATTTGATCGTTCGATCGTAGGAATATCGCAAAATCCTTCGACTTCGATATACGAAGTCGAAGGATTATACTTCGATAGTCGAATATCGAGGGTTAATTAACCCTCGATATTCAACCCTAGGTAAATGTGCCCCTACATGTATAGGATCTATTTTCCAGAAAGCTTGGGACCAGCAGTTTTCCAGATAAGGGGTTTTCCTGTAATCTGAATCACTTTGCCTTGCATCTGCCAAAATCATTTAAACATTAAATAAACTCATTTGGATTGTTTTGATATATGCAGTTTAGTGACCATCAAGTACAAGGTACTGTTTTATTATTAAAAATTATTTTTAAAAATTACACTTATTTGCTCACAATGGGTGGTGGCCTTCCCATAATTCTGAGCTTTCCATATAACTAGTTTCTGACTATGGGATCCTAAACTTTCAGATTTACTACATTACCAATTAAAGTGAGCTCTATTTAAACATTCTGCTAACTCCACCCTTTGTTTTCATTGTTTTGGCTAACAGATAAGCAGAAGGCAATTATCTGTGCACCGGAAATATTATTTCTTAATATATCTAGTTAATATCTACAGTATTTTAAGAAATATTTCTGAGGAGGTCTAGTATGTCTTTAAGTGAAATAATTATCCTAAAAGTCCCTTAAAAGGGACATTATACCCCATTTCTTTTAATTCAATGAGGTTTAAAGAGGTTGTGCTGAACATTTTTTTCTATTAGGACATGATTTTTTAAATGCCTTGAACTAAACAACAGAAACAGTTTTAATTGAAGCTACTCAAATTCTACTTGCTTTAATACAAGCAGATCAAAACCAAATCAGTAGTCCACTTAGAAGCATTCTGTGTATGCTGCTCTTTATCACACAACAGCCTGCAGCTGAGGGAATGCATGGTGTTTGTTTAAAGGGATACTGTCATGGGAAAACATGTGTTTTCCAAAATGCATCAGTTAATAGTGCTGCTCCAGCAGAATCTTGCACTGAAAATCATTTCTCAAAAGAACAAACAGATTTTTTTTATATTCAATTTTGAAATATGACATGAGGCTAGATATATTGTCAGTTTCCCAGCTACCCCAGTCATGTCACTTTAGGATGGAACTACTTTCTGGAAGGCTGTTATTTCTCCTACATAATGTAACTGAATCAGTCTCAGTGGGACTTGACTTTTACTATTGAGTGCTGTTCTTAGATCTTCCAGGCAGCTGTTATCTTGTGTTAGGGAACTGCTATCTCGTTACCTTCCATTGTTCTGTAGTTATTCTTCCGGGGGGTGGGGGTCATGGGGGAAAAGGAGTGATATCACTCCAACTTGCAGTACAGCAGTAAAGAGTGACTGAAGTTTATCAGAGCACAAGTCACATGACTGAGGGCAGCTGGGAAACTGACAAGATTTCTAGCCCCATGTTAGATTTCAAAACTAAATATAACAAAATCTGTTTGCTCTTTTGAAAATGGACTTCAAAGAAAAGAATTCTGCTGTTGCAGCACTATTAACTGATGCGTTTTGAAAAAAACATGTTTTCCCACAACGAAAGGTGATTGTGTTTGTAAGGATCAGCAAGTCTCACAGTTTCATAATTTTCTATGTTTAATGCAAGAAATAACAAAAACCATACAAATGTCGAAGCGAAAATGTAGTAAATTGTATAGAGGTGAAAGTGAAGACTCCTTTTGATAAGAAAGAAATTGCACACACAATACACCTTCAATATTTCTGAAATGGCTACCAAAAACAATTGGATGAAAAGAACTAATTAGCCACATGCCTTTTTAATTGCAAATCAAAGTGAAATTACATTCCGACATCTGCTGAATAATGTTCAACTTACAGCAAGCAAAGAAAAAAAAAACCAGCAATTTACTTTCCTTTTCATTATATGATGGAAATGCTTGTGGCATTACAAATAGGCAGATTTCCCGACTTCAGTAGAAATAAGTTTTCTCCGTGAGAAAAAAAGATTTGCAGTTCTTTTCAAGTCACTTTCGCAGGCAGAATGTTAAAAGACAAAAATTACTTTTGCCACAAGACACCAGAATAATAAAGTATTTATTTGCTCAAGACAATACAATTGCTGCTGTCTCCTGACGGACTTGGAAATATTTTGGACTGTACTAACAAATAGCTATCCTTGGCTCAGTTGGCCAAAATGAACAAATGGCTTGAGCAAAAGACTAAACCAATTTATTTTCCCTTTGAGCAGAGGAAACCCTAAGATTGATTGTATTGTTCTTGTTCACAATTGTTGTGTCTATTCATATGCATACTGTACATGAGTACCCACATTCATCCTTCAGTAGTATTAACTCTTGAAATACCTGAGAAGTTTGTATGTGTCATTGAAAATTATATAAATAGCCACTGTATTTATGTACAGTTTAGAAATCATTTTTAACCCTTTACATGCACTAGATCATAAAATATATGTATATAACATACCTAAAACTAATCTTAATCTTAACAATGTCCTCAACTTAGATACATTTAATGAAACATGTATTACATAACCAAAAGGAGAACTAAAACAAAGAAGTAGGCTAGAAATGCTGCACATTATGCACATTATGAGATTTTGTACCAGCTCAAGTTTCATTGTTAGGCAAATTCGGAAAACAAAGTGCCGCATGTGTTTTCCCACTGTCGATTTACTTTGTAATCTAGTTTTGGAAGATTTGTCTCCCATCGTAGCACATATTTAAACGTGAGTGACAAATCTTCATGTTGGCATTACACTTAGTAGTGAAGATCTGTGTCTCCAAAGATTCCTCCAGTAGCTCCCTGTATTCAGCGTCGGCCCAGACCCAGTAGAAATAGGTGGCGCTGCTGTCCTCCCCTCCCCCACCCGATTGCGTGAGGAAGGCGCGATACACAGGAAACAGGTACGTGCCGGCGGGGGTAGGGAGGGGGGAGAGGGACAGAGGGAGCCCAGTGACTGTGGTATGAGGCGGCCCTGCCACTGGAGGGCCCTTCCACTGAGGGCAGTGGTGGCGGGCCCTCATGTATCAGTCCCGGTGGGCCCTGACCCCTCCTGTCTCCTCCCCTGCCTATATTTGTTTCTCTTGATTCACCGCACCTGCTCTTTGACAGCTTGAGTTTAGGGACAGACTCACAATATATACAGAATGTACATGTCACAATACAAGGTTGATTAGTAATTCATTCAGATTCACATTGCGTGGCAGCTCAGAAAAAAAGGCAATTAGCATCAAAAGGTAATAATCAGAACTGTAGCATCAGTTTCTATGACATTCCCTAAGCTCAACTTTACCCAGATGCCCAGGCCCAGGGGCGCTTCGCCAATGAGGCGAGTTGAGGCTCTCTCCTCAGGCGGCAAAAATGCTGCTCCTGGTATTTTAAGAGCCGAATTTCTGTTTTTCAAACCGGAAATTTGGCTCTTCTAGCGCAGAGAGCGCAGCTAGGCTCTCTGCGCTAGTGTCCTGGCCCTCTCTGCCGCCCTTGTGGACCCCCCTGGACCCCCTCAGGTGCAAAAAGGTAAGCGCATGGGGGAGGGGGGGCGGCAGCAACTGATGCTGCATCAGGCGGCTGAGGGGCCAGGATCGCCACTGCCCAGGTCATATTCAAAATGTCAGTGTCACTAACACTCCTAAAAAATCCAACATGGTGATCCCATATGCACAACTTTAAAGTGAATCATGACTGTTACAAATATTCTAAAACTTTAAGCTGGTGCAGTAAGCACAGTACATACAATCTGGCAATTATAGAGATAAATAGCAACAAATGCCACATTTTAAATCAAACTTGTTAACTGTCTTCCCTTTGTTGATTATCCAGTTAGCTCCCCTCCTGAAGGTCACGCCCTAAAGACCAGGCATGTTTCACAACACTTGAGAAAGGGCCCATGTGATCCGAAACATGTTGTGTAATAAAAACTACCAGCTCAGTTTTGCAGTCTTGGTGGCTTCCTTCGTACTTTATAAATGATGAATTGTCTGGTCTTTACAATGTGACCCTCAGGAGGGGAGCTCACTGGACAATCCCTTGCATTTATTAGCAGAAATTCAACGTTTCGGGGTCAGGCTTGATAAAGGGGCCTGACCTCGAAACGCTGCATTTTCTGCTAATAAACGCAAGGGATTGTCCCTGCTTGCACCTGCCCTTTGAGTGCCAGTGTTTTCTTACCTACTTGCTGAAGGGAGGTAAGACAGTGGTCCTGGGTCGGCAAGGCCCATTGGGTTTTCCCCACTGCCTCGCTGGCCCAGTCTGACCTTGGCATTGCCAAATCATTATTGAGTAGGGACAAAGAGGGAAGCAAAGTACAATGCAAAATGAAGCTAATATGGTCAAGTCTGAGCATCAAAATCATAAATGCTCTTTAGCTTGCAATAAATCTGTTCATGGTTCACATCTACATTACCAGATAAACATTGCAAACCCATTATAAAAACAAGCGAGGCAACTTTGGGTGACTTCTGAAAGCTAAAACGATGCATGTGTTTTACCAGTGGTGATCTACCATTTACTTTATAATAATCAGTTGAATCAAACCAATTCTTACATTGTATTTGACCTCACTTCTCTCATCTACTCTATCAAAATAATAACTGATTAAACTGCTTGTGATAATAGGGGTAGCATTGTTCTGCTAGTCCAGTTTGTTTAATTATTCCCTATATTGTTCTTAATAGTGATCTTTGATAGAGCTCATTTATTTGTTTGTAAATACTATGTTTTTTTTTTATTATTAGGATGTTGCTTAAGGAACAGTTCAGTGTAAATATAAAAACGGGGTAAGTCGATAGGCTGTGCAAAATAAAAAATATTCTAATATAGTTAGCCAAAAATGTAATTTATAAAGGCTGGAGTGACTGGATGTCTAACAGAACAGAACTCTACTTCCTGCTTTGCTGCTCTCTAACTCTGAGTGACTTGAAGGGTGGCCACATGGGACATAACTGTTCAATGAGTTTGCTTTTAATCCTTAGCATGCAGGTCAGATTGAAAAGCAACTGGTTATGACCCATGTAGCCCCCTCTCAAGTCACTGATTGTTTACTGCCTGGTAACCAATCAGTGGAAACCAATAGCGCAGCAAAGTAGGAAGTGCAAAGCAGTGTTCTGGCTATTCTATTCAAAATCTGTTTATAACCTAACATAGCCGTACAGTGTGTGAATCTTGCAACTGCCAGTTTAAGGCTAGATCAGGCTTTCTGCAGGCAGAGAATTTACTGCCTGCTGCTCCCATTCTCTTCTGCAGGCATCTTGCAAGAGTTTGGCCAAGCTGGTAGGAAAACAAGACTTGAAGGATTCCAGAGGCAATCTGGGGTTGCATACTTTGTGACAACATTGGGGCTTTCCACCTAAGGTGGGACAGTTATTTGGGATATGTGTCACTGCAGAAATGGATTCAGAATATTGCATTAACCCAGACAAGATATACATATGGGTGTGTTAAACTACAACTATTAGTAACTGCAGTTAATCACAGAAACACATGCCAGTCCCCAAACATTACATTATAAAGTAGTATTACAATTCACATATCATATGCAGTTAAACACAGGTTATACTGCCAACAGGTTGTGGATTTGAATTAGAGGAGAATAAGGAGCTTTTCTCAGCGCCAGCCAGTCCGGTTGCATTCTGGGTATTGTAGTTTTACATTACCCTTGGCAACAGGCAACTACATTGCCAAAAATGCCCTATTTACTGCCCAATTAAGGATTCACTGAGAAACAGGAAAAGTACATTATGAGTTTTTTTTATATTAAAACTAAAATATTGGAGGATATATTGGTGGATTTGTACTTTACAAAAATCAGCCACTGCTTAAAAAAAATAGTCCAGTTTAATGGAAAACACACTAATGATAACCATGCAACCCCTCCTGATTTTGGAAGTGGAGTGTAGTAGGAGGAGGGAATGTAGTCGAAGTTTGGGCAAATTGTGAAATAATAGTCCTGTAAGGGGAGGGTTTGTATATGTGGGATTGTGTGTGTGTGTGATTGCATCGGGGGAGGGACAGGACTGTTTTTGTTGTGAGTGAAAGCAGTGTTGGGATGGGTTAGAGCTTCTTGGACTCTTAGGACTAATTTTCCAAGCTATTGCAGACTTTCTGGGATTGTCTGCCATGGAGGGTGTGAATGTCCTCAAGATTTTGACCAATATGACTGACATAATAAGATCTGCTTCCCAGGGCTGTGATAATGGGGCTCTCATGGATCACTTTGGTGTCCTTATCCAAGGCGTGCTGGCAGTGGTGGCATTTAGCACATTAATGTGTAAGTACTACATACATTGCTAGGCAAATTAATTAATGTCAGTATGACATATAAAATGATTCTTATCTTAGTGCATGGTTATTGGAGGTTTCCTTGCTACTCTGTACTGATGGGGAATGTTTGCTGTTGGCATTTAGTGAAAATTAGATTGCATGTTTTATAGTTAGCTACTTGTAATTAAGATAGTGATTTATTTGCAAGTAGTAGGTAATGGTACTCCTGTTTACCAACTGCAGTGGAAATAAATACTTGTGTTTGATTAGTGCAGAAGTGCAAGTTGTACTCACATCAGAGGTACAAACATGACTGAAGTTGTAATTAAAAAAAAGTGTACTGTGGAAAATAAATTATACTTTGTACTTTTTGCACTTTGACAATTTAATAAAGATCATTTTTCAAAATTGGCCAACCTGTCTGCTAGGTGTTCCTTGCAATGCTAAGGGAGTTTCCAATAAATTGTGAAAAATGTATTTAAAACGCAGAAATAGTGGCCATGTGAGCAAGTAGTGAACATATACCTGTATCTCACTTGGAGAGACAGAACGAACTATCATTTCATTTCTAAATAATCCCATTCTATTGCAGAATCTGAATAGATTGAAAAGGTCTATTGATTTTAAAAAAGCTTGCTCACCTTCCCAGCATTTTTCTATTGTTTTCTATTAGTACACTAGAAATAACTTTTTTAATCAATTTGTGTTTTGTCTCATTGGAGCATCTGAAGGGGGGAGGTCACAGACTGTACTAAAGGTATAGTAGTTGGTACATCATCTATCTTTGGCTCTTCTGAGCAGATTTGTGTTATTAAGGGCAGTTGTTATATACTTGATGCAATAGTTACTAATGCTTCACGGACACTGCTGAGAAATGTATCAACTATATGTTGTAAATTGTAACAGTTCAGAGTCTTTTACTGAGCTGCCAGGCTGAAATACCAGGAATTGGAACTTTAAACTATATTTTGAATTTAAATTTAAAAAATGGTCAAAAACAAAAAAAATTGAAAACCTGTCTGCACTTCAGCTTACTTCCAGCTACATGTGGTAGGTGAGTGTACGTATCATGTGGGATGAATGGCATGTGTATCTGTGGCTGTAACTCTCAGGAGTTGTAGTTCAACACATCCAAATGGATATCATACATGTCTGGGATTAATGCAGTATGCTAAATCCATTTATGCAGTGACGTACCACCCAACTGTCATTCTTTACATGGGACAGCCCCGATTTTTGTCACCTGGCCTGTGGACCCTTATTGGGACAGCAGGAGCATGTTTGGTTTGGGTGCTTTTGGGGTTGCCACTGTGTTTCATAAAAATGTAATGGGGCCACAGTGTATGATAACTGCATGTGGGGCCACAGTTTTTCTTTCAGTTTAACCATGTAAAAAGGGGTGTGTTTTTGTTAAGCGGGTGTGGTATTATTACATTTTCTACTATACTATGCACTACAGTTAATCGGGGCAAAAACTAGGGGTAGGCAGAAAAGGCACATGCACTTATTTGTATAAGTATCGCCTACCCCTAGTCCAGCAAGAGTATTTCCACCTTTTTGTGTGCGCACACTTGATTGCTTGAAAATATAAGATTTTGTGTGCCCGTGTGCAAAGGGTTGCGGCATCGTGACTGGTCTGGTTGCCTGGGACGTCCAGCCAGCCTGGTCCAGTGCTGCAGTTAATAGTGTCTCTCAAGAAGTTTCCCAAATGGAGGTCATGTCTGGTGTTAAATTTCTTATACCCCAAAAGCTGAAAGCATATCATCTTAATTAAAATATAATGTGCTGTTATCCTGCACTGTTAAAACTATTGTTTGCTTTAGAAAGACTATTATAGTTTATATAAACAAGCTACTGTGTAGCTATGGGGGCAGCCATTCAAGTTGGAGAAAAGGCACAGGTCACATAGTAGATAAAACACCATTGTATTCTACAGGGATTATATGTTATTTGCTAAGTAACCTGTGCCTTTTCTCTTTTTTTACAGCTTGAATGGCAGCCCCCATGACTACGCAGCAGCTTGTTTATATAAACTATAGAAGTCTTTCTAAAGCAAACACACAGCTTTTACCAGTGCATGCTAACAGTATTTATATATTCATTACTTTTAAACACTTCATTTTCTGGTGTTACTGTTCCTTTAAATACCTGGATTTTCTAGTAAACTTTAATATCCTGGTTTATATTCAGTAATGCAAGTGCATGGTAGATAAGGTTGTTTTACTTTAAGCTGGAGCCGACGGCACATGTCAAATTAATATTATAATAATCTGCATTACAGAGGGCAGGACACATCAGTTATCCCAGTATGCAGTGTATTGACTATTTCAGGGGTGAGCGACAGTGAAGGGTGGGCAATGGTTCAAGGTGCTGTGATTCAAGGTTTGAAATGGCTTTTGGCTGGTTTTGTTATCGACTTTGGCTGGTTTTGAAACTTAGATCTAGAAACCCTAAGTAGTAGGCACATACCTGGCTTAAACCTAGTATTGTTAGTTAGTGGGGCTGTCATGATACAGGCCTGTAATAGTTAATAAAACAGGCCAAGGTATCATGAGAAATATTTCTGCCAACATCTAAATCAGACACATAACAGGCCTCTTCTCACTATGGTCAGAGGGGTCAGAGCTGTAATGCCCTCCTCCATACCCTGGCTGATAAGAGCCATTCCATGGGGAGGGGGGAAGCCCAAGGAGTGAGAACTTAAAGTTCCCAGCAAGACCCTCAAAGGTGAAGTAAAGTTTACATATAATGTATACTCGAATATATTTATCCTTATAGAACCCATACCTGTTGTAACAACAGTATAACAACTTGATGATGGGTTCAAGGCTATTTCATCTTTCCAACGAGTCCAAACATGAGTAGGTTTGGTACTCTGTATATTAGATGTGAATATCTGGGCAGGGGCAGGTCACACAGTATTGATGTTTAGTATCTATGGAATCCCTGAGAGAATTAATAACCAATGAATATAAAATCATCTCTCTCCTATGTTCCAATGGAGAGTTATGGTCATTATATTCTTGGTCCAGTTCCTACTCACAGGAGGTCATAAAAACTCAATCTGTGTCCTGCTAGGCCACGCCCCCTTATATTCCTGAGGGAGGGGGGAGTGTGCAGTTACCTGATGCCCTGAAATCACTAATAAATAGTCAGCTCTTCTGACTAAACTTGGGATTTACTTTGGAGGACCAATTGCGATTGGAAGTTATCCCATTTGTTTCCCCTTGCCTCCAGGACCAGGAATTCTATATCTTTGGAGTTAAGTATAGGTTTTCCATGTTTTCCCTTTTATTTTACAACTGTTTGTAATCGTATTATTGAATGTATGTCTCTTTTTGTAACATCTTTTTGTATATTGCACTGTTATACCTTTTATAATATTAAAGAGAATTTAATAAGATTGTCTTTGATGCTCTAAACGAACCTAGCCTGAAAGAGTTGAGCCTTAACCCTCTGCATACTGAAGTACTTGTTGAGTCAGTAGGAACTAACTGACTATAGTGAGAGAGTGTTAATGCATTGGTGTATTGAGAATTATTACCTGTTAGAGAGAACAGGGGAATAGTCACATTAGGTTTCTATCGCCTGTGAATGATAGATGGTGGCAGCGAATGAGTTTTGTGGGTGTTGGTTGGTGTTTGGGGTGCTTGTGTGTTAGTCTAACCTGTGTGCAAGGTGGGTGAGAGACTGAGTGAGTGACCCCTGATAGTCACACCTAAAGTCACGTGCGGTTGGAAGTACCGTGTTCGTGACAGGGGCACTAGAGAAATATTTGAATTAACTGTGTGAACCTCTGCATCCAGTAAGATTTATAGCTAAGGTTATTGCATGTTGTTTTGCTTGTCCTTTATAATGGCTTTTTTTTGGAACAGAAATAAGTAGGACACAATCATACAGGTGTTGTGTTTTAAGTCCAATTGACAGTAGAAAGCAGCTATAAGCATGGAGGAGGTATTTTGATTAGTGGATACTTGTAGATGCTTCATATACAAGAAATCCTACACAATAAAACCTAGAAAATTATAAAAGGACTGTATAGATGATCTCTTGGAGCCCAGAGGATTAATAAAATGGGTGTCTATTTAGTAAACTTGATATTCCACTCATTTTGAATCACTGATAATCCTCTGAGCCCCAAACAACTTTCCAATATACACTTTGTTAGTAGCTTTAAAGTTAATTGAAAATGTAATTGTTATTGAAAGCATAATTTGTATATCCTTTATGTTCTTTAGATCTGACTCCACAGACAGTGGTAGTCGGTTTCTTTTAATCAACTGGCTTCTGCTACATTGTGTCAGGAGTCAGACCAAGAAGGGCAGAAAATATTAAAAGCCAGATGGATACTCCTTTTAGTTGCAATTACATTAACAATTAACTTTAAACTCCTAGTTAAATGTATACTGGAAATGTACTTATAACAACACATTTTCATTATGCAAAACATGGATGGCATTCCCCTTTGATACACTGTAAGAGCTAGTTTAGAATATACAAATATATCTCATTGGAAGCTGTTGTTATCTTAAGCACACAGAAAAAAAGGTTTAGCTTAGTTTAGTCTGGAACTGTTTTGCTTTTGTTTAGCTGGGAAAAATGATCAGAGAAAGCAGTCATGTAGTCAAAAGGGATTTTACAAACTGCTAATTGATCTCTGATTTACAGGAGCTGATGAGACATTAGGGAGAGGACAGTTGTGGGAGTTGTGGGAGGTATAATGCAGCTAGTATACATATTTCTAGAATAAGAAAAACTACAAATGCTGAAGCATATCGTGTGTTATTGAAGTAGAATGCAATAACCCTAAGTTAGAAAACTAACCTAAAGAGATGCAACTGGTATAGCTTTGTTCCACTTTCAGTAAGTGTTTTCTATGTAAAAGAAAGGGCTGTTTCAACCATATGACAGAATTTTGTATAGTGCCAAATCTGACTGCATTAAATAGAAAGCAGATGACGTTCTATGTTGCCAAGTGTTTAAATCCAGCTGTGAAAAGTCTTTGGTTCTGTTTTTGTGTAAATTGAATTCAATTCATTGGTCCCTACCCCAGATACCAGGGCTGAGTTGTACTCACACCTACCAGCTGTTGGTAGAATTCAAGCTCCCAGCATTCTCCCAGCTGTAGTTTGTCAGGTCTAGCAACTTGTGGTGATTTACTTGGAATTTTAGTTGAACTGCGCCTGGAAAGCAGTAGTTTCCCATTGCTGGACAGTTTTGTTAAATACCCATAAGTGAGCCGCAGATCTGACACGCTGCCATAGTCACAGCTGTACCTTCTCACTTCCAACACTTTTTCTGTAGCAGCCAAGAATATTACTCTTTGTTTAACTTATATTGCTTCCTATCTACTAGAAACTGCAGTGAAATAAAGCATATTCCTTTACTGTTGCTAAAATGTATCTGTAGTATACAGATTTTATGACAGTATCAATTGTATGTGCATTTAACTAAAGAACTACAAATTGTCTCCAAAGCAAGACCTATAGACATGTAGGCCTGATCTTCATATATCATATTTTCCAACAACTCAAACTGGGAAAATAACCCTTAAAAGCAACTGAAAGTATGATTGCTATGACTGCTCTTATTAGAAATTTTGCGATTTAATTTCCACTGTTTTAAAGATATTAGCAGCTTTTGTTACTAGATGGGCACAGCAGCTGCTATTGAGGGCTGATATGCCAGGGGACCAATTATCTATTAAAATGGAAGTGACATATCCAGTAAGATGAATTTCTATATCATTCAATCTTTCCCTGGGAAGTTTTCGGATGTATCACCAGTGGAAGAGAAGGTGCTTGTAGCAATTCCAGGCATTTTCACACAGGCTACACCACTGTTCCACTTTAGAAGCGCACTCTAGAAACTCTGCTGAATCGGATAAGATCAAAAAAGCTTAATTTCACATAAAGTAACCAAATACCTTAAGCATTTTGTGTGTGTCCATACGTAATCATAGGTAAAAAAACACTTATCACCATCACCATTAAAAGCAGTCGGAAGGAACGTTACTAATGACACGGCTCCTTTTATTTATTTATTAACTCTTCGGGTCAGGGCACACAGGCAGGTTTGGGGAGATTAGTCGCCCAAAAGAAGAATCGGTTTGTTGCCGGACGACTAATCTCCCTGAATCTGCCTGACCCTTAGGGTAGGGGCACACTGGGCGATTTGTGGAGATTTAGTCACCAGGCGACTAATCGCCTTGTCTTTGTGGTGACCAATCTCCCCGAACGCCTTCCCTCTGTCTTGCGCCGGCTAAAATGAAAAATCATCTGCGGTAAAGCACACGCGACACTTCGGGATTGGTCGCCGCAAAGACGTGGCGATTAGTCGCCAGGCGACTAAATCTCCCCGAATCGCCCAGTGTGCCCATACCCTTACTATTACTTTTTGTGAGACATAAACATTTATTTCTTTTTTTATCTTTACATCTTATCTCTTATTTCCTGTACACATTATTAATGTTAGATACAATTGTATTTTTATTTGTTCAAGGTAAAACGTTACATTTGTCTTCATCTACTAATTTAGGCTTTCTTATTTTCTATGCCATTAATGTGATTCTGTATCTTCCCCTTTATATCTTTGTCTCTTTTTATAACACTAGGATTATTTATTAAATATTGGGTATTCCATTTTACATTTTAAAATAATCATTACTGTTTAAAACATTTTTCTGCATGAACTTTTTCAAAACATTTTTCTGTATGAATTTTTCTGAAAAATGAAGTGGATGAGCTCATTATTTACTCTCTTAACTTTTTAATGTTCAGACATAACTTTTTAATGTTTAGTCCGTTTTGCTCGTGTGTATCTAGATAAAATATCCATTTTACTTCTGTTTGTAGTAATTTTTTCACACAGGCAACTTAATTCTGCAGGTGATCAAAAACGCCATTGCCCTGATGTGTACTGATACTCTTTACTGAAGCAGAAAAGAAGTCCCCACGGAGGATTATTTCGTGGGATTTGTACGTGCCCCATATAATATAATTTTATTACAAATTTTAGAGAATTGATATGTTGGGATTACTAAATACTGAAACGCATTACACACAGGAGAAAACATATTGGGATTTATTATAAAACACACCCTCTGGGCAATATAATTCATATTTTAAAGGAACAATAACACCCAAAAATTAAAGCATTTATACACATTTAAACATAATGTTATGTTACTCTGTTCTAGTAAACCATATTTGTTTGCTTCAGAAACACTACTATAATTTATATACTGTAAATAAGGTGCTATGGATAGCCATTGAAGCTGAACAAGGCAAAAAGACTCATGTTTACACAGTAGATAACAGAGAAGCTCTGTAGAATTCAAATGAGAAGGATAGTCGTTAACCACTTGGGGGTGCCAAATGTTAGGCACCTCCAAGTGAATGTATTCACTTACCTGAAACCCTGGGCCAGTGCTCCTATCAGAATGCTTCTCTTCGGGCTTCTTCTGCCTCCAAATTTCCCGGGGCAGATGCATGCGCAGTAGAATGAAAAAGTCGAATTTTTAGTTAAAGTTCGGCCTTTCTCTCTAATGCTCATGCGCAGCCACAAGAAGTCAGAAGAGAAGCGCTCCGTGGTGTTCACTGGTATAACCCTGGGCTGGTGCATTTGAAACTATTACCTGACTGGATGAGAAAAAATCATTCAGAAACAATGTGCCATTGGCCTAATAACTAATGCAAGGGACAAACGCAGCTCAGGTGCCAGTATGTTTTAGCCGGTTGCACGTTGCACCACATCCATGTGTTTCTACAAAAAGCAGATGAAAAATATGTAGAAATAACAAAAAAGTGATTTTTATATAAATATTTTGAATAGCTCGATGTTTTTTTTTTAAATATTACATCACATGAGAGATTATCATACATGATAGACGTCTTTAAATTCACAAGGAAGCCATTAAAGGGGACCCATCACCCAACAAAAATTATTCATTTTATAACATTAGTCAAGCAAGATTAACTTTAATTACACAATATAAATTATCTGAATCTTTTTTCCTTCAGTCTGGGAATTCATAATTAATGCAAGCAGGCAGGAGCCATTTTGTGGACACTGTTATTAAGGCAAGCCTTCCATTATCTCAGAATCTTGTTTGTGCACCAGAATGTGGGACCCGATGTCTATTCCCATGCCCTGGCTACACAATTAAATGGTGAAGAGAACAGGGGAATGTGTGGAGAGCAGTGACATCTAGGAAGTGCTGAATGGAAAGTGAAAGTAATTGTCTGCCCCGCCTCTATGCCCAAGATTTTTAAATGACCTTACAACAGCTATGAATGCTTTAATAAAAAATAGAAATTGGATTTCATGTTTATTATGAAAAGGACTTTTATTATACAGATTTTTGTGTCTGGGTGACCAGTCCACATTAAGTTTCCCCTATGCTGCACAGAACAACATAGAATGTCTGATACAGGATTTCTTAAGTGTCATAAAACATAATATTGTATTCAGGTAAAGGGCAAGTTTCCTTGGATCTGAACTAAATCTAGTTTTGTGCTTATTCTACAAAAGTGTACTATGAAGGAATAATTTGTATGCAGAATACATGCAATTCAATAAGGTAATACATGTTCAAATTTTGATTTGTACTTGCAAGGTCCAAGAAATACACTAGAGGGCAACATTGTGCCGATGATCTGCCTCACTGGTCTTCATTACAGTCATTCTATACCTAAGATATCTATGCTGATGTTGGCATGTATTCTAATCAACACCAACCCTGGACACCTTTAATGAAAAAAAAAAGAAAACTACAGGGGAAGAGGGGATCTAAGGATGTTGAAGGAAAATAAAGGAAAGCGAAAGTGACATCATTTAAAATAATTATATATTATAATGGATGAGATTAAGGTCTAAACTAAATGGGAGGTTTTGATCAGATTTTGTGGGTCAGATCCACAAAATCATGTCATGCAATAGCACAAGATATTGTAAGATCCTATAAAATTTGATCCCCATTGCTGTAATTTAAGCCAGGTCAGATCTGATTTTTATTTTGTTGTATAAAGGCACAGCATGCAGAGTTCTCTTCCAACAGCTGTATGACAATAGATGTGAAAGTAGCAATATGATTCAGTCAGCACTCGCCAACTTTACGATTCTTTTCACAATCCGGTGCACGTGACCCATGGTCTATTCACCAACTGCATTGTAGAATTCTAGTAAACACTAGACACAAAACCACTCACACGTTTAAAAACCCTTTATTCAAACATATGGCTCTTGATCTGTGACAACTGCAATATATGTCAAATTCATATATTTTGCACATCAGATTTTTCTATTAGTCCCATCATATTTTGACCCATGTGACTACATCTGGCTTATAGGATGCATTCTGTCGATCTGACACCATTCTACAAAACCTTCATTCTACAAAACCTCCATTGTTAGTTTAGCCTTAAGGTGACACTGTCACCGATTATCTGAATACACTAGTGATTTTTTTATTTGCAAAGTGCTGACCGGTCGCTTGATTAAATGTACATTTGCTTGTCTGAGCCCTGTGCTCAGTAGAGACAATGATGGGAAAGTTCAAAATGCTGGAAGGGAAAGTAATCAAACACGTACATCTACTTCTTATTCTAATAATTCATACATAATGTGTATTTAGTGATGTTTAAATTGAAGCAATAAGCAATTATTTTTGAATGCGTTATGTGTGTGAGCTGCTCCCAAATATGAAGAATAACCAGTGCTACAATATTTACTGAAAATGTAAATAGTTCTGCTAGTGTTTCTCCTTTCAAAGATCCTTGATTCATACTCTGAAAGTCATTAAAACTGAATTTACGTTGTATAACAGGATAGAACTTAGCCTTTCTATCCTGTCTCTCACTTTTCATCTTTTTATGGCTTTTCAGTAGCTGTTAGGACAGTGCCACATTTTCCAGCTCTGCAGGCTCGCACCAACATTCTTAATCACCCCCATAGCAATCGCCTGCATGTGTGAGTGTACTCGAAGCTCAAATGCTTATTCAAATAGAAATGCTGACTAGAAGCCCTAGTGGCTGTCAATTACTTGAAATTTTTGATTGCCACATTCCTCTCTGGGAGAGTCATTATGATTAAAGCAGCTGTTTTTTTTATTATTCTGGAGACTGGGTAAGGCATTCTATATGACGCATGTGTTCTCTGGTGTTACATAGGCAGTTTACTTCTATCACTACAGCATCTTACAACATCAACATCTTATAATGATAATACAATTTTATTATCATTATAAGTAAAAACTTGCTATCACTTGTGTGTTTATTTTTCTTCAGGTGGTACCTAACTGACATAAAGGATTTGAGTCTAAAGGAAGGATTTTTGGCTCCCGACTCTACCCAACAGGTTAGGTTCTCTGCTGTCCTAAACACGTAATGTTACTTTTCGTCTCTGGAAAAAAATGACAGTAATACACAACATTACATTCAAAATGCTCAGCAAAATACAGTTTAGGTATGCACTGATAATGGCAGGTTAAAGGTTTTGTTTAGAGAACATGATTAGCTTGAACCCATTGCAGTTTTTAAACTGTGAATTTCTTTCTCCATGGTTCAGTGGGCTCCTGTCCTTAGTATATTACTGTATGCCCTCTGCAGATCTGGGTTGCATAAGAACTTTTTATTTCCTGATCCAGTTTTTTTAAAAATGTATTTTAAATTGGGATTTTGGGAAAGATAAGGTTTAAAAAAGCCATACATAGACCAATGGATATTGTAAAGCACTCATCTGCTTGTGACCATTCTCCCTTCTAGTGCCCATACTCATAGCTAGAAAGGGCATCAGAACATTGAATTATCTGTTCAGACAGATCAGCCATCAATGTCGTTCTGCTTCATTTGCATCTCACATTTTCACAGCAGCATCTTAGGAAATTTGGTTTCCTTCCCTCTAACTGTTACAATTTGATACATACATTTTCAGCACCTATAACAGAAACTAGTTTCTCACGTTGCAACAATTACTCTCTAAAAAAAACTTTAGTTTAAATATTAAGTCAGGAGCATGCTCAGTAAGGCTTAAAGTGTCGCTGTGAAGGAAGGAGAGCAACTTATTTTGCAGATTAGAACAGTGCTCTTCTTTGGTTAAATACCCCCTTTGTGGCCCGGCAGTTGTTCAGTACCCACATTGGCTGAAACAGGGATGTTGTTATATATCTGAAACTTTCATATGTGCCATTTAGCCATGTTTATAATTATCTCAAGGAATACAATATAGTAATACCTTAATTACCTTCAAAATTCATTGTGGTAACTACGGGTTTAGTTTATGATCTATGGACACACGTGCAGATTTTCGCTGCGGTCAGCGGTGCGGTTTTTAAAAAGCTGACTGCAGCGTAAATATGCTAGCCCAATGTGCCATTGCCTAAACTTGAAACTGCTGGCATATTTCCGCAGTGGTTAGCTTTTTTTTAAAAACTGTGCCGAAACCGCAGCTAGGATCCGCATGTAGGTGTCCATAACCTTAGAAACATAAAGCAAAGAGAATTAAATAACTTTATTCTAAAATGTACATTTTTGAATAATGGTGAAAAAAAGCTAATTGTGGTGATCTATTTCAAATTTAAAAAAAAAGGTTTGTAAGGGTGCAGTACCCCTTTAAGGTTTTAGATTTGTTTCAGTCACATGTCCAGTTTATTTTTATTCTGTAACCCATATTTTTTAAATTGAAATCCAAGTTGCTACGCAATTCCTTGATCCAGTACATCTCTACTATTCGGGGGGGGGGGGCATTATTCCCTAAATCTGTGATCTCCCTTAATATTCCTAATTTTTCATGGCAATCATCCGTGACATGCTTTACCTTCTCACAGCATTCTTCAGAAAAAAGGGGAAAGTCCACTGCAAAAACAAGCTATAATACACAAGGCTAAAATCTAGCTAGAGGTTATGTATACAATGAGATAAAAATCAGATTACACAGGGACAACATGTTGGCTAAAACAGTGCCACTCTGGTAGAATGGATCTTATTTAAGTCTGGGATGTAAATAAAATACACAAGAACTGTTTCCCTATAGCCTTTCCAGAACTGCTTATTTGGTTACATAATTTGTTCTCAGCTTGTTGAACCACAACCAGCAGCATATTCATTGACTTAGGGTCAGATTTCTCAAAACACATATGGTAATCAGCAGCACTGTGTTTTCATGTGATTCCTGTAGGAAACTATTGTTTTCATTCTCCTTTCCACCGAGAGGGGCATTGGACTAAATTAGTAACCCTTTCAGCCATTATGCTTTCCTCCCTTTGGTGGGTAGGAGTTTTTTATGGTACACAAATCTAGCTTTTTGAAACTAGAAAATCGATGTATTTTTAATTAAAAAGTGGTTTCAAGAACTTTTCACGATACATCCTTACTTTTGTAACATACAGTCAATAAAGATCTTGTCGTAATTATCATCTTTAAGATGTTTATATCTAACCCCTTTGCTTTGAAAAGTTTTAGTCACTGATTACACAGTTCAAGGGCTAAAGGTGGATTTACTGGCTTAAACTTCTTGTTCGTAAAAAATCTCTAGATTTTAGTTGCCGAGTAAACAAAGGTGCTTTGTATAATTCCCTGAATCCGAGTAATGCTTCACTTCTTGGTATCAATGGTTAAACATTCACCTGCTGCTACTGTACATACATATTTCATTTGACAATTTGCATTTGAAACCCAAAATGCATATAATGATGATGCTTCTGGTTCACATGTGTAAATCAAGTCACCTAATAAAGAGAACAGAGAAGCATGAACAAAAATGAGTACATTGGCATATAAAGATGTCACATGAGGCATTTGGATGCCACTGCCATCAGTTGGAAAACCACAGGATTCAAAATACCCCTCTCTGTCTGTCTCTTCTCACAGTAATTTATGGAAAACAGTGTCTGAAGGAAGTTAGGGCAAGTCAACTCACATACCAAAAACACTGTGCTTGGCTTCTTTGGTATCTTGTAGCATTAAATAAATCTTTTATGAACAATACAACTGCAGCAAGGTGGGAGTTTTCTCATTTAACTTGCAGTCTATGCTGATCTAAGTAATCAGGGTGCTTCTGTGAATCCAGGTTTTATATTTTGTGGTATACAGTGCCGGAAGCACACATACAGGGGAATGTAATAAAAGTCGATAATGGAAAATCTATTTGCAATGCGAAAAGTTATGCCTTTGCGCATAACAACATCTCAAGTACAGAAACTCCAGATTTAAGTTGGGTTCCATTAAACAAACGTTAACAATAGCTGTGCAAAGCATTGCTTGCATTCAAAATGCTAAAAAAGTTTAGCTAAGTTGAATGACACATTCAGAGTTTTGTCTCCCTTGTTTTGTTGCAGTGATGAAATGCCACACTATTCCTTGCTGGAAAAGACTAATAAAAGACTGTGTGCTATAGCCCTAAAAGGGGCTTTTTTTTCTTACAATGTTTAATTAAGACTAGTGCCAGGTGATGCATTTCTCTACAGGCCAAGAATCCAATCATCCACGGATCCTCTGCTAAGGATCTGCAGAAACATTGCTTCAGCTCTGATGCAGACAATCGTGGTGGGTTTCGGAGAGAAATACAAAATCTCTTGTTTTGGACCCTAAATCTGCTTCATCTGCTCCTGAGCCAAGGCAATGTTTCTGGCACATCAATCAGCGGATGTGCGTTTCCTTGCAAGTCGAGCTCCACATCGTCTGGCCCTAATGTAACAGTTGTAAAGTTGTGGAATCGTTCTACTAGAGCAGATATTGGATATTTTGCAACCCCAACCACTGAGAAATATAGAGACGGACACCCCATTGCCCTAGGAGATCGGAATGGTCTACAACATCTTGGACCTAATGGTTTTCAGCTGCATTGCAATATATGTCTGATCAAATTCCACTGAGTCCAGCTAAAATCCAATCAAAATTGTAAAAAAGTCTTAATACCCGTTCTATGTTTTAATATATCTATATTTCTGGTATATATTAATATGATTTAGGAGTCGCAGGCGTCAAGATATAATTGGACTGAACGAAAAGTTGCAGGTAAAAACAACATGGTCAGACTGTCGGATGAAGATGCTGCTTTCTGCGTTCACATCAGTTTTGTAGTTGTTACCTGCGACTTCAGTCGCCTGCATTCCAATGAAAACCGCTTGTGGAGTCCAGCCCTAATACTTTTTTTGTTTTGTCTATTTTTACTTTTCAGTAAAGCGTTGCAGAGAACCAAAGGAAGAGAGACGTCCATGGAAAATTTGGTAAGGTATTTTACTGTTTCGTGTCATAGCTTTCACATCATCAAAACTGACCCATGATCCTGTCAAAATCGCAATGCTGTTAGTACTGTATACATGTCTGCTACATAAGATATTGCACAACTTATACAGTAAATACAAAATGCTTGTAATACAAAACTTTACTTTTCTTGCTATAATTATAATAATGACAGTTACTTGAATTGGCACTTTAATTCCTATTCTATCCTAATCCTAGTGTCATTCTTTAGGCTTGCCAACTGCATTTAGGTACAGTATTTGAAATGCTGACAAGCATACTGAGAAGGTATGGGATTTATTATCTCAGATCTGTACAGTACCAACATAACATTATGGGGCAGGTTGCTATTTAACTTTTATTCAGTTCTATAAGTTTAAATGTATTTTTCTGTTCTTCCTTTTCTGAAGACATACAACACTTTTTTTATTAATAAATAGGTTTTATGATACTTCTAAACAAGCTATCGGTGCTCTGTTCATTCATTTTACAAACGTCTTTCTCTCAGACTTGACTGAAGAGGATCCCTGCTCATTGTAAGTTTTGCCTAATTTATCTATTGAAATTGATGCCTAGGCTGATACCATTTTTTCAGACTCTAAGCTGCTGCCTTTGCTGACGATTTCTCACTTTTGTTTAGCAATCCAAATGCCAGACTGAATCTACCACATCCTAACTAACTACATAACTTATACTTATTTTGCACAGCAAAAATAATTATTTACCCAGTTTTTATTTTTATACTGAACTGTTCCTTTAAACCAAAAAAGGATAATGTAAATGCATTTGAATTAAACGGGCGATTACCTGCAGTACAGACATACATACATCATCTTCCTGAACAAATATAAAATTAGCTTTAACTGCTCAGATAAAGAAATCAATGTATTCAGTTTTTGCAACTGTCTCTTATCTTCTCATTTGTTTAGATACCTTATGCATTTTCTACTTGATGCTACTCTTGGCATGTTGGTCATCTGGAGTTGTGTGAAGATGGTGTCAGTGATCATAGAAAAACAACAGTACACACTACTAGTATTTGGGGAATATGGTAAGGCTTTATTGTCTTTAAAGCTGACCTTAGACGTGCAGATATACCTGCAATATCGGACAAACGATCGGATCTGCCACTAACCTTTCAGATTAAAAGTAGTAAAATAACAGATCAGACGATGTTCTGCCCTGACAGCAATCGTAAGTTATGTCCGACAAAAGCTGGTGACAGTCTCCCACAGATATCATCAGATATGCAGAGATATTATCAGTAGCCGACAGAAATTTTCTGATCGCGGTGGCGTGAAAAATGACGGGAATCAAGTGAAATGTAAGAGTTACACTGCACACCCAGAATCTACTCACTCTGCAGTAGTGGTGCTGGTTCTCCGTTGACCCGGCACGGTCCCTTAGCAACAGCAGCTTTTTGTTCACGGATCCGCACACACACAAATTTCTGCAGTGGGGAAAGTGTCCCTTCTTTATTGATTTATATCACCAATATCAACGTTTCGGAGGTACAACCTCCCTTCATCAGGGTAAAATTACAAGTGCAGCCTTTAAAGGTTTTTGCTGCAGTTGTTATTTTATCCTGATGAAGGTAGGTTGTACCCCCCGAAATGTTGATGTTGGTGATATAAATCAATAAAGAAGGGGCACTTTCCCCACTGCAGAAATCTGCGTGTGTGTGGATCCGTGAACAAAAAGCGAAAAATGTCGGGACACTCCACACATGGTCCGAAAACCGTACGAAACAAAGATTTGTACGATCATATCTGCATGTCTATGGCCTGCTCTTTTAGCAGAAAGCAATGTCTGCTGTCATCTTGTGCTGTAAGCACGATCGTTTTTTACTGGTACACGTGAGGGCAGTATTGTGCAGCTTTGTTATTTTACAGGAAATGCTAACTGTGTAAAAGGGAATCAGTCTGCTTTTTATGTCTGTATAGTTTTAACACAAAACATTATGGCATCATACTTTAAATATAATACTTGAAATATATTTACTAACATTGTTTTTTTGCCCTGTTTGGTATTTTAACAACTATTTGGTTGCTGTGGTCCAATGAATGAGAGATTGGAGCATGAATGGCAGGTGGCATGAATTGAAAGAAGAATACAATTTAATAAGAATACAATTGTAGCTTCACAGAGCAATAGTTTTTGTCTCCTGGGGTCAATGACCCCCAATTAAAATCTACTGTGGCCACACACATGTAGCAGCATATCTTTCATATACGGTACTTTATTCCAAGGCACGCAATTTTTAAATGCAAATAGGGGGCTTTTGAAATAGCAGGTTTAGTAACAGGCAAGAAGTGATCAGATCACTGCCTATACATCCAACTAGTTGATAATTCTAATTTAAAGGCGTATGCTTTTCTAAATTTATTCCTCCACTATTTGAACTGTTTTCTCCAGTGCCATATTGGTATAAAAGTCCTTCTGATTAAGCGCGCCACTTGCTTGTAACTTCATTGTATTCAGCATGATCACCACTGGGACAGTAAAACTGCTACCCCCCACCCCACAAAAAATTACTTTCTTGTGTTTGCCATATGCAATGATTTATATGACACAAATTAGAAGCCCTAGAAAAATCATAATCTTTTCTGTACAAGTTTCTTATGAACTGTAGTTTGGTTATACAATGAACTTGCTTATTAAAAGATTTTTTTATTAATACATAAACTTTCTATATATATTTTTTTTACTATGTTTTGGTCTTTGTACTTAATGTCGCTGCTGAGTGTTTATAGCAGATGTGCTGGTTATGCTAAATTCTCTCCAGAGGGAGGATGCGTGGGATGCTGTTACTGTAGTTGTCATGGCAGTCTATGATCTTTCCGTAACACATTTTTCCCACGTTCTGACATAGCCAAGTCCACAATAAAGGAGTGCATTAAGTAAAAATGAGATGCTAATATTTTTTATTTAAAACTACAGCAATAAATATACTAGTATTTTAATATAATATTTACTGAAACTTTAAGACCACATAAAACTTTCAATAAGGAATCTATAATCTGCAAACTTCATTTATTTTAGGGAAAGCATTTCACCCATAGTAACAGCTTACTTGTGATGGCAGGCCTCCCAATGAATTTAGGCTCAGTGCAGGTAGATGGAAAAATTTCCCAGCTCGGCACAGAGAAAGAGAGAGAGAAGGAACCCGCCCAGTGCTGTCATGTCACTGCATTCTCATCTACTGATTCTACTAAGATTATTTGAAAGCCTAAAAAAAGGCAGTGACAGGTCTTGAAAATGAGAGGCTATGAGATAATCCTTTTAAATACATTTTTCTAGCGAGGAAAGGCTTGGGAAGGAATAGTGTATAACTGAAATATTATTTGAAAAAACGACATAGAGCAAAATGTAACTGTAAATGCTACATAGCTGACCCTATGGTACGGGGAATGAAAACAGAAAAGCCAGAATCAAATTGAAAACTATAAAATCTATGGCCTCTATTCATTGCAGCTGAGAATTAATATTGAGCCATCTGCTAAATTCTGAGATGACTATTGAATCTGTCCTGTTTTGCTTTGCTGAAAATCTTTCAAAATGCATTGAAGTAAATAGGTGAGAAAATATTCAAGCTGTGGAAAAGGGTACAGTAGAGCCATAAGTCTCTCGTCTTCCCTTTTCTTCAGAAGGACTTTTTCTTACAGAAATGGGTGAGGAAAGGCATGACTGAGGAAAACTGTTCCACATGAAAGAGAATGTGTTAATTTGGCATGCACTTTGAGACCAGACTGTGGAAAATAAAATAGAAGTCTCCGTTGTTAAGGCCATGGCAAATAGATGTATGAATTTTATACGGAAGGAGGGAGACTGAAGAAAAGGAAAGAGATCTGCAGAGTATCTACTAATTTTATTTTCTGGGGATGTATTCCACAGAGTCATGAGCATGCGATCTTGTATCCCCTGTGTGGTTTATATATGCAACTGCTGATTTATTGGTGAGGAATGTGTAGGTTTGATGCAGTTGAAGTAACAAGGGCTGGAAGAATGGAAACGTGTGATTATAAAGTGCCATGATATGTTGTCTTTGAACAATTGAAAGAGCTTGAATTGAAGATTTTAGTAAACTATTGGGGCCTCTAGGATGGCTGGTATGAGAGTGAGAAATTTCTCAATGGCTCTGGCTAGTAAGGAGATTTACTTGTGTGTATTGTTCTGGAACCCCAGATTTCTAATTAGATTATATAGTCCCTCTATGATATGCGTTTTTCATGAAGATTTTGTCTAGGTAAAAGATGTAAGCCTTCAGGAGTAAGTGATAATTAGAAGATGCAATCCTTCTGGAGTAAGTGCAAAGCTACCAGTAGTATATCGGACTATGTCAGCACCTGTAGCAGCAGAACTGGACTAGCTAATGATGTTATAGGAAGTAATGGGGTGAATCTGTACATGCCCACATGGGAGAGCACACGTTAGAAAAGCTCTGTAATAAAACTACTCAGTCTTGTGTCTGGTTACTCAGCACAACCACTACTGTTCTCATATCTGGTATTTAAGGGTGCAAAGAATGGTAAATCTTCTTCTGAATGCCAAAAAAGAGGAGGTGTCTATAATGGAATTGTATGGTAAGAGAAGGGAAAAACATCCTTTAAATCTATTTTTAGTATACAGGCATTAAGTTATAAAATGGTATCATGGTGTTGATGTTTCCTAATCCCTCCAAAAATTTAGAAAGAACTAGTAGTATAACAATAACATACCTCCCAACTGTCCTGTTTTCTGCGGTACAGTCCCAATTTTGACAGCCCAGCACGCAGCCCGGGTTTCTTACAAAAATATCCAGAGGTCCTCTTTGATCTCCTGCACTGATGCCAAAAAAAAATACAAAGTTTCTGAAATGTAGGGGTCCGTTTACTAAAGTCCGTTGACTTTATGTTTCCGCATGTTATCGCTGAGAATATTTTTCCGCCAGAATATTCGCAGCGACTAAGTTTACTAAACAGTGCTGCACTCAGAAGTCATTGCGATCATTTGCAGTAACTATGTTAATGAACCAACTTACGTTAGCGGTAATTTTAGCGAGTTGCGAAATTTTCTAATTTTTGTGAATTTTCTGGCAACAAATTACGTTTTTGCAAATATTTATGCTATAAAATAGTCTTGTTTTATGGCGGTTATTATGGCAATTTTTACTGTGACATTTATGGCCAGAAATGCATCTTCAAAACTCATAAACTTTATTGACTGATGATTATACCATCCAACAACATTACCAGAGTAACACCAATCAAACATTTATGCATCATATAAACCCTTCTGCCAATAGAATCATATGAATAAGAAATCATACCAGTCAATCTTTTTGCTTCATAGAAATGCACAGTTTATTGTAGCCAATCACAATGAAACAAAAAAAAAAAAGCGTAGAGGCTGACAAATCCTTGGATTGTGATGCCCGCAGCCAATAATACGACTCTGAGCTGAAACTGCTGCTGTTGCAACAGATAGAAGCAGAAGCCAAAACATCCTGTCAGCAATAGCTACAGATCTGTCTCCTGAACTTTTATTTAACTTGATGTTTCGATCATAGAATTACATAATCAAATTTCTGGCAGTACTAGCTAGCCTCTCCAACCAATTAGGGTTGTCTCATTGCCCAGGGTAGGCTGCTTGTTTGTCTGTGCTTATAAGATAAGAGTACTGTGGATTGGTGCAAGCCACTTACTATTGGAAGCAGGTATAATGTAACATGCCAAAAAATATTATTTTCTGCCTGTGTCTATTTTTCATATTTGCTATGATTTTTTTAAATTGAATAGCCAGTCCCAGCTTGCTTTAACTTATTTTACCTTTTATTCTCTGTAACTTTAATGCTGTCTTAAGCTTATCCTGTTTGTAATAGATGTCCTTGGAGTTGTGCAGGGTGGTCATTTCCAAGTAGGAAATATCCTCCCTGTCAGCTATTGTTTTCGAAGTGCATCAAAACAGTTTAGCATAAAGCTATAAGAAATAAAAGTCCCTTCCATATGGAGAGCATAGTACCTAGGAATGAACTAAATGTGCCCCTGTGTGTCAGAATTAACCTCCTATTAAATATAGGATACAAAATATGTAAGATGCAGATCTGTAATGGATACAGGCATTTCCTGAAATTAAGAATGTTTTCATGCATGCCATAAAGAGATAATGTAGGCTGATGTCCTTTTGAGAGGTGAAGTGGTGAATCAAACATATTGAGGGGTTATTTGTTGAAGAACATCGCTCATTAATTCCCAACTCCTGTATTGGACTAATGGACATATTACAAGGTTTTCATGTTATACTATTTAAATTAGACAAGCATAATTGTATCCCTTGGCTTCCATGAAGTTGTTTCTGTTTGTGCCAATGCTAGAAACTAGCAGTCATGTAATTGATAATTCTTAAAATTAGCTTTTAGTATATGCAAGCAATTGAATTCTATTTCAAGTTGTCTGCTACCTAGTGTGCCAGATGTGCAGCATTGTCCATGTAACTAATGAAACTTTAAACTTTTATACGTTGTAGGGGATCCTCCACAAGCTGCGGCCTGGCTGGGGCAATGTGTACTGTATCTTATAATAATGATTGTGGAGAAGACCGTAATAACTCTTGTTCTGCTGATCCCTGGATGGACAAAGGTACAATTGACAACAAAAAATACTTTACTTATTTCAGCCCAGTGTAGTATAGAACTGTTATTTAAAAAAACAGTAAAGGGATATTTATGTTTATTCTTAATATGGCTTCTCATGCCATATTTCATATACTGAACTTATTGCAAACAGCCTAAAGTTTCAGCTTCTCAATAGCAGCAATGATCCAGGACTTCAAACTTGTCACAGGGGTCACCATCTTGAAAGTGTGTCTCATGCTCAGTGGGCTCTGAATAGCTATTGAGAAGCTAAGCTTAGCAGAAAATTAGGTTTGTTTGTAATAAAAGCTGATGCTACAAGGCGGATAATTAAATTCTGATGCAAACTGCATTGGTTTCTTTGCTGCCATGTAGTAATTATATATATCAATTACTAATCAGCCTTATAATGTGACCTTTATATTCTATGTGTACTTTATATTTTGACTTGTCCCCTAAGCTCAGTAATGACAGCAGAACAGAGCATGTGCAGTGAATCAGCACAAAAGAATATAGGGAGCTACAGGTGCATCTTCAGAGATACTGATCTTCCCTGTTAGTTGCCATGGGCTGGTACAGAAGCCCAAAACATAATGTACATAATTTCTAGCCTACTTTTTTAGTTAAACTTTAGCTCTTCTTTAGATGCATTTTATTTCCTAGGCATGCCCTTTTATCCCAAGCAGCTGTATTCTTTTCTGGCAATAATAAATGTATTGCTTTCTTATGTGCATGTGGTCATTATTTAATAGACGTATAAAGGTGGCCATACACGGATAGATCCGCTCGTTTGGCAATGTCGCCAAACGAGCGGATCTCCCTCCGATATGCCCACCTTGAGGTGGGCAATATCGGGCTGATCCGATCGTGGGCCCTAGGGCCCAACGATCGGATCCTAGCGTTCGCCAAACGGGCGGTCGGATCGCGGGACCGCATCAACGAACAGATGCGGCCGCGATCCGACGGGATTTTTAATCCCATCCGATCGAGATCTGGCCGACTTTCGGCCAGATCTCGATCGGGGAAGCCCGTCGAGGGCCCCCATACACGGGCCAATAAGCTGCCGACTCGGTCTGTCGGCAGCTTTTATCGGCCCATGTATGGCCACCTTAACTCCTACTAGTGGAGCAAAGGAGAGATCTGTAACACAGCCGGTGGGAGATATTCACTGCCCCTTCCACTTAAAAAATGAATTTGGCTCACTATCCAGCATTTTAGTGGTGAGTTCAGTTCTTTATTTCAACTAGGAATATATGTGATGCCTGTATCATATACAAGCCCATTTACAAAAACGTTGGAACAGTGTGTACATGTAACTAAATAGAGAATGGGATGATACCCTCCTCTTCTACACACATACCTGTTTTTTGACTGGCAAGTTGCATAGCATTTATCCTATTTACAGCTAATAGATGAACATGCGTAGTTGTACTTTCTGGCTCCCTCTCTTGCTAGTGTGATTTAGGGTTGTACCTAGGGATGAGATAAGCACTTAATTATAATTCAAATAACACACAAATGAGCATTAAAAAAAACATATATTGTTAAAACTGGATTTTTTGCAGTTATACCTTAGTAGGACTTTGCAAAAAGGTAGACAAACCCCTTTAACAGTTTGTCAAAAGAACAGTAAAACCTAAAAATAAGTGTTTTAAAGTAATGAAAATATAATGTCCTGTTGCCCTCCATTGTTACGACATGTGTTTTTTTCAGAAACACTACTAAAGTTTATATAAACAAGCTGCTTTAAAGCCATGGGGGCAGTTAATTAAAGCTAAGAATGAGGGCACAGGTTAAACAGCAAATAACAGATAAGCTCTGTCGTTTACAATGGGATTCTTCAGAACGTATCTGTTATCTACTGTGTACCCTGTGCTTGAATGGCTGCCACCATGGCTACACACCAGCTTGTTTATATCACCTATAGCAGTGTTTCTAAAGCACAAACACCAATTTTACTAGCTCAGGGCACCAGTACATTATATTGTCATACCTTTAAAACACTTTCATTTTAAGGTGTTATTGTTTATTTAACTTTTCACCTATATACCATAGCTGTCTGTTTTACACCAAGACTTTTTCAGCCTTACCATTCTACTATTTGCATTCAGGCTAGAGAAACACTAGTCTGACCAGTCATACAGTTCAGTTATTTCTATTATTACTTTGGCCTTGTGTAAGCTCACAAAACAACATCAAATATGTTAGCCAATAAGCCCAATCAGTTTGTATTTAAGCCCCTGTCTTAGAATAGTATGGGGCTGCATTTCTCGAGTGATTCGATTAGCTAGCTAGTAGGTTGATTATGTGAAAATTGTTCAGAGTGTAGACGCTTAAAGTTTTATGAAATAATTTGCCATATAGAGCGGGGACAGCATCTGCTGTGGCTGGTTTTAAATGTTTCTCTGAACAATTTGCCAAATGTTCATGGGGATAGAGGACATGATATGTGTCTGCATTTATATATATCTGCTCAGCCTATTGTGTAACCAAGTTCAGTCTCCAAGAAGGAACTTTTATCAGCACTGAGAAGAGCTTCTTGTTACAGTTATGACCTAGATGTGACACTTGTTTGTGCCAGGATGTCTGACTGAGAACATTCAATACCTGAATTTACTTTAATTTATGCATTATTCAGTGTTGTTCTCATATAGAC
Source organism: Xenopus laevis (assembly GCF_017654675.1). Taxonomy (NCBI): domain Eukaryota; kingdom Metazoa; phylum Chordata; class Amphibia; order Anura; family Pipidae; genus Xenopus; species Xenopus laevis. Next base: position 67,381,347 of record NC_054376.1, read on the forward strand.
ATGTAAAAAGTACCAAAAGATTCAATATGCATTTCTGTCAATTTCCTCTTTTTATAGCTAATACTTAATCTATGCATAAGGACCTGAAAGTGGTTGTGCATGCTGTTTAGGGTGGGTCCTCATGATGGATATGAAGTTTCAACTAACAGCAGAAAATAATAATTAACATAAAGTGCATAACTGGTTGTAAGCCAGTTTACAGAGCTCACTTAATTTCCCCTTAGAATTGAAATGCTGACCTAATATATTCAAGAATGAGGAATCCTCTGAACTGAATTGTTTCTTTAAAAATGGGAAATGGCATTACTGTTTTCAGAGTTTCCTGGATAACAGGTTTGCCTGTATGCTGCTGAATGAAGACAATGTGGCAATTTCATTCTCCTTGATTTACTGTTTTTCTGTATGGATATACTGCTTTACTGATCTGTTAGACCTTGGAATTGTTGGCTCTGTTATCTCTAAAATAGTGCTATGAATTAAAATTGTGTCTTTCAAAGAACTCACCAAAGCCCCAAATGAAGGCCGTGGGACCTAGAAAACAGACAGTCTTCTCTAACATGCTTGGAAAAGAAACTATACCAAAAATGAAAAAGAACTACAACAAACATACAGCACCAGTAACATTGCCATTAATGGCTAAAATAGATATGAGCTGATCATTTCAATAAAATATTTGATCGTTCTTCCATTTTCATTCTCACAGTGCCTTATGACACCACCATAAAAGAAAGAGTGATTCCTCTGTGCTGTGTTCTGTGCCTTTTATTTTACTACATGATATACAGAATAACGTATCTTCATTTATGGTTGGTTGAGTGTACATGCTGTAAATCAAGATCTGCATAGCGACTCTGAGCATAGAGAATCTGAGCCATGTTTCAGCCTCCCCAACATTTCAGCTATCCCAAGTGCATTTTTTAAATTCCAGTTATCATTGTAACACTACAGAGTGCAAATGCTAGATATCATATTGCTACCATTGTAGCAAATTCATGTCTTAGCAGCCACAGAACCTGTTCTCTACAATTTACTCAGGCATGCACTGTGGCAGTTACTTTCTGTAGGAACTGAGAGGATAACATAAATCAGATTTTTCTTTATTAGACGTAGTAGTCATTAATACCCAATTCATCTTTATGGAGCCATAATGATACTGAGGGGCCCATTTACTTAGTTCGAGTGAAGGAATAGAGGAAAAAAGTTTGAATTTCGAATGGTCGAATATGGCTACTTCGACCATCGAATGGGCTACTTCGACTTCCAATCAATCGATTCGAACTAAAAATCGTTAGACTTTTCAACCATTCGATAGTCGAAGTACTGTCTCTTTAAAAAATTCTTCGACCCCCTAGTTCGCCACCTAAAACCTACTGAGGCCAATGTTAGCCTATGGAATATCCTTCGATCAATGGATTAAAATCCTTCGAATCGTTCGATTTTGAAGGATTTAATCATTCGATTATTCCTTCGATCGTTCGATTGTAGGAATAGCGCAAAATCCTTCGACTTCGATAGTCGAAGGATTTTACTTCAACGGTCGAATATCGAGGGTTAATAAACCCTCGATGTTCGACCCGAGGTAAATGTGCCCCTAAATGTGTGTTATTTACTTGTTATTCATTGGATCAAACTCTTTTGTACATAATGTCTACAGTGCTGGAGTTGGCCAGAAGAATGTCTAGTTAAAGGGATCCTGTCATCGGAAAACATGTTTTTTTCAAAACACATCAGTTAATAGTGCTACCCCAGCAGAATTCTGCACTGAAATCCATTTCTCAAAAGAGCAAACAGATTTTTTTAAATTCAATTTTGAAATCTGACACAGGGCTAGACATTTTGTCAATTTCCCAGCTGTCCCCACTCATGTGACTTGTGCCTGCACTTTAGGAGAGAAATGCTTTCTGGCAGGCTGCTGTTTTTCCTTCTCAATGTAACTGAATGTGTCTCAGTGAGACATGGGTTATTACTATTGAGTGTTTTTCTTAGATCTACCAGGCAGCTGTTATCTTGTGTTAGGGAGCTGTTATCTGGTTACCTTCCCATTGTTCTTTTGTTTGGCTGCTGGGGGGAAAAAGTGAGGGGTGATATCAATCTAACTTGCAGTACAGCAGTAACGAGTGATTGAAGTTTATCAGAGCACAAGTCACATGACTTGGGGCAGCTGGGAAATTGACAATATGTCTAGTCCCATGTCAGATTTCAAAATTGAATATAAAATAATCTTTTTGCTCTTTTGAGAAATGGATTTCAGTGCAGAATTCTGCTGGAGCAGCACTATTAACTGATTATTTTGAAAAAAAATGTTTTTCCCATGACAGTATCCTTTAAGGTTTATTGTATAATAAACAGGCTGCAGAAATACTGTCTAAGCACCAATACCCAGTGATTTTTAATACCATACTAGTATGATGGGATTCATTTTAAGTATGTAAATTTAAAGGGATATGTTCACTCTGCAAATTAGATGATGATAATTTTAGTTGTGCTAAGGAAGTAAACACAAGGCTATCACTTGCTGTACTAACAGTAAATATGTTGCATTTAGAAGCACAAAGACTTTTTAGTAGTAACAAATGTTTATTTGCAATAGTGAGTGGGAAGCTTCTGCACTGACATGTTTTTATCATAGTATTTATTATTTATATGTCTGCTTTTCCCTGTGCAGCTTCAGACGATTTTATTGAACCACATTCCAAACCCACAGCTGGAGCTTGTCCTTGTTATGCTGGTGGTACCATTTATAGTCAATGTAAGTAAAGACGTGGTTATGCCAATATTGTGCCCATTGTTAAGACAAATGTTCTCTTCCGTGAGAAGGTTACATTTAAAAATGTTCTTAAAGAATGCATGCAAGCAAAGCCAACTATCCTTTTTTCCAGTCACATACAATCCATGACATTAATGCAATTTAAAAAAGTCATTTTGTTAAGAGCAAACAAGGTAAAAGATAAAAAAAAAAAGTGCTGAATGATGCACTTAAAATTACGAATACCTTGAAAATCTCTGAAAATTTTAGTTTTTCGGAAAATAAAAACCTCTAAAAGTCCAATTTGATTTTAAAGGGGTCGATAAGATCAGGGCAGCTCCCATTGACTTCGATAGCACCTCAACAACTTTTACTTGGCGAAGCTTGGCATTTAAAGTTTTTTTCACTTAACTGATTTCGAATGTTTAGAGTTTTTTTTAGAAATATAGGAAAACCACAAATTTGTGGGAAAAAACGAAAAATGGATTTTTATTAAATATGTCCCTTAAATTAGTAGAGACAAACTAAGCAATCTTTGACAATAATTGTTGAATTTCTTGTGCTAAAGGAGAAATTGTCACTTCTGAGCTTATAATTCATGAGAATATGTGTATTTCCTTTGCAGGCTATAATGTTTTGGGTGGTTGACAGTTTAATAATGAGGAAGTACAAGAAAATGAAAAAGGACAATAGTTTAGAAAACACTTCAAACTCAAACAGAACTTCTATGTATGATGATGAAACACAGGTAAGAGGCAGACAACATTTTAAACTTATGTTTTTTGCACACACAGGTCTTTCTGATGGAGCCTTTTCATGTTTAACTGCATCAATCAAAACAGCAGATGTAGGCCTTAATGCTGCCTTTATAGTCTTTTAAAAGAAGCTATTTCAGCAGTAATAAAAGATCAATGCTTTAGACCTGCTCTGGAAAGATGTACTGTATGAGGAGCAAGCAGTTCAGTTTTCTCCAAAATTACATGCAACCTCTGCTGGAGAGAGAGATAAACATTAAAGTTTTGATTTACAGTCAACACATGTTTCAGACAAAACTTTTAAGTACACTGAAAGCTCTTCTCTTTGGAATCATGGAAAAATATTAATTAGTATTATGTAATAATACATAAGCTCTTTGCTGTAACTGTGACAGCCTGCTTGTTTGGAGTATAAAAAAGCAAATGATACTAATGTTTGTAGAAACGGCAATTTTTCTTTGTATGCTTGTGTAGTTTAAAAACGCCAAATTTTATAGCAAATGAGTACCGGTATAGGATCCGTTATCTGGAAACCCGTTAACCAGAAATATGGAAAAGCCATCTCCTATAAACTCCATGCTATCAAAATAATCCAATTTTTTAGAAAGGATTTCCTTTTTCTCTGTAATAATAAAACATTACCTTGTACTTGATGCAAACACTCTTTTAAAAATCCCATAGAAATGAATGGATAGTGGCGGAATTTCATACTAGAGGACTGTGGCGATCTCTAACTTCACTTTTTGATAAATATACCCCTTTTATACAGTAAATATACCCCAAAGGGCCTGTTGCCTCTGGGACATGAGACCTGCATCAATTTAAAACCTCACTGTAACTTCTTGTGCACGAACTACAGAATTAATTAAACTTCCTTTACTTAGTCTGTTTTTTTTTTACTTTACTTATATAGTGTTGGTTTTCCTTATTGTCAAATATGTTAGTGCTGACGTAGATGCTGATGTGTTGTGATTACCAGTGATAGGTTGTGACCAAACTGTTGTTTGTAAGACTTATTCAAATGCCACCCACCTGTTTCTTTGTTTTCACACTCGCCATAGCAATAGGCAGTACATGAATATAATCAAGCTTTTGTCTTGATCATCTGACCTGGCTTAGACACCAACCCAATTTCTCCTTATTCCATTACATTTTCTTTATATAAGAACTTCATTGTTTCCTCCCTGTGTTCAGCAACTAGTGAAAAACATACTATAAACTGTTTCATATGCTTTTTTCATTTTAAGGATAGTTATTGCTTTGTTTTCCTTAATCTGAATTAGCATTAATTTTTTTGAGGATTTCTGATTTCTCCACTGACAGCTGTCAGCTAACCCACAGTTATACTGGACTTTTAAAGTTTGTTCCACTGAAAATCTGACATGAGCAGAAGTCTCTATAATCCTCAAAACCTTTGGGAAGATGAGTTTTGCATATATGTACTGGGTGTGTGCGGCTTTTATTTTCTTCGAACCTCTCTAATACTTGAACTAACAGGGTAGATGTTATAACTTATGGGTACATGAATCCTGGGAATTTGATCAGAACTGAAACAGAACATCTTCAATAATTAACTCACAAAACCAGGGTTGATTACAAACCTTCCTTGAACTGTTTCAATTGGCTGGGACATTTCATTGCTGGCTTTAGTAAAAATATTTTTTGCAACTATCAGAGCTACTTTAATGCTTATGCAGGTATAAGTAATTATATAACATGATGTTATTTATGGAGTTGAAATAAAGATAACTGGACTATAATTTATGTGTGAAAAATTAAATATAAATTAGAGTTATTACATTTTTCCTCTATAAAGGATTGTTTACCTACTATACCATACAGGTCTCTTTATAGTTGTTAGAAATCCCCCATACCAAACCTTTTTCCTACTTACTGCAGCATCAGCAGACAGGCTGGGTATTGGTTGTTGTTGTGCCTGCCAGGCCTCACCAAAGATTTTTTGGGGGGCCTAGTGCATTGTAGTTATGTTTAAAAGGGGGGTTTAAAAAGTGGTCAATTGATATAGCTATAATTTACTGAAAATGCCAGAGCTATTGGCAGTACATAACAGGTACCCAGAATGTAGGAAGCCTTTTTATATCACAAAGAAATCAGTACATTTTTTAGGAAAATGTGGTTTGCCAGTTCCCCACTTTTTAGCAAATTGTGTCTAATAATGCCTTGTTTTGTAAAAATATATAATTTTAAGTAACAATTACTTCTGCATTTGGACTCTATAGACGTCTATTTTCTTGGCTTGTCCTCAGAGGCAGAATTCATGCTAATGTAGAGAGGGAAAGTCTTTGTGTAGTGATCTGTATGACCTGGCAACCTTTGTAGCTGGCCCTTTCTCTATCCAATTATCTCCTCCATTAGTATAACAATGACTCTCTTGAGTTCTGTGTTTGTGTTGTATTTTCTTCTTGTTCCTATGGCAATATAATGTCTCAGAATGTTTCCCTTAGAGATATGAGGTTCAGACTGTACCTTTTAAGTCAATCTGTTTCTGACAATCTTATTAATATCTAAGATTTGGTCTGTAAGAATTTGCCAGTTTCTTTTTTATATTTGCAACCTTTCATCAGGGTCCTAAAGTTAGAACTGCATCTACTAAAAAAAAAACTAAACATGTAAGTGTAAGTAAAGATTAGATTTGTATCAATAGTTGGATGAACGATGGAGTCTTGCACCTTCAGTCCAGCTAGTGCTTCCTATGTTGAGGTAACGATGCTGCTGGGGCTCATTTGGGTATGCCTCCAGATCGCAAGGCCACCCTTGTGCCCAAACTAATCCACTTGACCCAGCACCCACTGCAATCCCCTTCAAATTAGGTAGCTGGGAAATAGCCCAGCATGGAATTGATATCTACTAGATATCCAGCCACTCTTTGGGAGAATCCACTAGTTTCTCTGTAACAATGCCTTATGCCCACCTAATTGATACAGAGGGAACCTTCAGCTCAGGGCATAATCTATTCTAGTCCAGGAGAAGATTACTTTATTCCAGCAACAGCTGTTTAGAAGATGTCTTATTCCTTGCAGCGTGCAACTGCACCTGTCGCCTTCTTGGGTAGATAATCCAAATAAGGTTACCAGGGCAAGCCTTGCTTCTACACTGGTATCTCTAAATTAGAGCACTTGTAATAGTCCTTTCAAATATGCTACTCTTGCTGTCACCCTATCGGAACCCATCCAGGACATCAACCTAGGGATATTCTTCCCATATGATATCCTTATCCCTGAAATTAAATCTAATCTGGCTACAGAAGTACCTGGCTTTCAGCTTGGTTTGTGCACCCTAGCCAATGAACTGAATGACCAATATCTGCCCTAAATACTGTCATGGGAAAAAAACATTTTTTCAAAATGAATTAGTTAATAGTGCTGCTCCAGCAGAATTCTGCACTGAAATCCATTTCTCAAAAGAGCAAACTGATTTTTTTTATATTCAATTTTGAAATCTGACCTGGGGCTAGACATATTGTCAATTTCCCAGCTGCCCCAAGTCATGTGACTTGTGCTCTTATAAACTTCAATCACTCTTTACTGCTGTACTGCAAGTTGGAGTGATATCACCCCCCCCCCCAGCAGCCAAACAAAAAAACAATGGGAAGGTAACCAGATAACAGCTCCCTAACACAAGATAACAGCTGCCTGGTAGATCTAAGAACAGCACTCAATAGTAAAAACCCATGTCCCACTGAGACACATTCAATTGACAAAATGTCTAGCCCCATGTCAGATTTCAAAATTGAATATAAATAAATCTGTTTGCTCTTTTGAGAAATGGATTTCAGTGCAGAATTCTGCTGGAGCAGCACTATTAACTGATTCATTTCGAAAAAAAAATTTTTCGCATGACCGTATCCCTTTAAGGACCTCTGGGTTGTGCATCACCAAAGACATGTTTTTCTGCACATGTACACAGACTCCACAATTGTCCTACACCTGCACAAACTTTAGTATTATGTAAGCTTTTTGGGGAACATTTTACCCTGCGCATGAGCAAGAAATAAAACTATACTGCCCATGTCTTTGAACAAGTAAACTCTTGTGTCTTATAGCTTATTACTTACAAACACATCGCGGCTGACTCATTTACAGAGAAATAAAGGTTGTCTGCCTTGTTTCTTAAAAAATCGTGTTAAGCTAGGGATTAATACAGTGGTCTAGTGATGGGCGAATTCGCGGCTAATTTGCGCGTTTCGCCGGCAGCGAATAAATTCGCGAAACGCCCGCGAAAATTCGTGGCAAAAATTTGCCGGCGTCAAAAAAATTTTTTTCTAAAAAACGGGCGCCGGCGTCAAAAACGGGCGCCGGCGTCGAAAAAACGAGACACCGGTGCCGTTTCGCGGCGCCGTTTCGCGCAAATTCGCCCATCACTACAGTGGTCAATTGGGGACACAGTAACTGAGCTATTCGTCACTCTACAATTATGCACATGACAAAATTCAAGACATACACAAGGATTTCTATAGCTGTTAGGTAGATTTGAGCTGAACTTCAATATTAATATTATAAATATCAGAAACTGTAGGCTTTTTGATTCTGAAAGCATGAACGACTGATTAAACTCTCATAAATAAAACCTCATGCATTAATAGGCCTGCCAAAGTAAAGCACTGTTGAGGTGCTGTGCTTGTGGTGGCAGGAAGTTCATCTGACAGAATCTCTTCTGTGATCAGCAAGGTTCTTTTATTATGACTTGATTAAAGTGGACTGCAGGGAAGAAATCTCCAATCCCCCCCTCCAAACAAATACCCAATGAATGACTCAGAAGCTGACTTGTGGATGAAAGTCAGTCACAGCTTTATTATCATATTTTATTCAGTGATTCTTTCCCGCTTGTAAACAAATATTTATATAAATGAATTAACCATTTATTATATAACCACTTCAGAAATCAGACCAAAAAAACACTGCCAGCCATTGCAAGAGCACTGGGCATGCGAGAACCATTTTTTTATTCATATAATAATAAGGCAAGGATCAAAACTTTCCGCTTTGACAATCTCTTTACAATAAGTGAACAGAGTAATACAGTAACAATATGAAGGAGATAAAGTGCAGCATCTCCCTGCAGTTCCAGTGCATTTTGTTAGTCGATGCGATGCATTCGAATACTGTAGTTTGTTGTAATACTTATGTTTATATTTGTTATTCTTTTGCAGGTATTGCTTGGTTCTATCTCTGACCACTACCGCTCTTATGAGTAGAAACCCTGTTAAACTGCACATGAATACTCGGAAAGTCTGATGGAAATGTCAAGCTTCATAAGAAACTTCAAACAGCACACAGCATTACTTTGATACACTGTGTTACTCTATCTTGGTAGTTTCTGATATTTATTTCTCTCAAAGCTATGTAAGTTACACATACGCAGATTAAACTATAAGCAAACAAAGATTAGTTTACCAATATTAAATATACATTATGCAGTTAAGTGCTTGTGTGTTTAAAGAAATATTAGGGAAATGTACCTACTATGGTAATATGAGTGCAGAGGACCTCTTGTATTATAATTTATACATGAGCACTGGCCAGCTCCATGTTGCAGCTATAGTCAGGTGATCCCACTGGTGGCTAATAAAAGGGCAACCAAGTTTGGGAGTTTTACTTTGAAAGCAGCAAGTAAGTTGCAGGTAAAACTTAGTCCCTTTATGAAATGTAGAATGAAGCAATAGAATTCTTAATGAATCAGATGCAAGTTGAGTGTAGGAACTGGCCACATCGGGGATGACTTTGATGTAGGTGGCCAGCTTAAATATATTGCAATATATGGACAAACAATCCCTGTTTTGTTTAAAGGGTAAGGCATTTTTTAGTAGCAGTATGCACAAAATGTCTCTGTCTTAAATATATTGATAATGGGTTGAGTGCAGAGGACCTCTTGTATTTGTCTATGTTTCCATAGCAGCCCATCCACTGTATAGAGACCTCCCTACGCTGCACAAGCTTAGCCCATAAGGGCCTAGCTCAAAGGGAAATGTCAACCACTTTTCCTCAAGCTCTGATATTTTGGTCACTGTAGTGAAAACTAGCCACAGAAAGAAATAACTGATAACCTTGTCGTGACTGGGATGGGGGCTATTTTTTTATATTAGTTGCTTGTACCCTTACTCTTCAAATGGCCCCCCAGTTTATTTTTCAATGGGGAAAAGCTTTCTGCCCAGAAACCCAGAACTAAGCTCTATGAAAATGAAGGCTAGCCTTGTGCCGGGGAGCTAAGTGATCAGTTTAAATAACAACAATAATAATAATGAATATATATATAATAAATAAATATAGTAAACCTACCTCTACCCCAGCAGACAAGGGGAAGCTACAATAAGCAGGCAGATATGATACAATCTTAGAGGCTGCTAATTCTGTATACTTGCATAGACATGGTGAAATTGCATCTACCCAACAAATGATATGCAAGCTGAGTGCTGTGAAACTGCAAGCTACATTGTGCTAGGCGTACAGTATTTTCATAGGCACTGTGGATTTTATACAAACTTAAAGCATGAAGTACAAAAAACTTTTCCCAGAGAGAAAGCTTGCCAATAATCAATCACCATATGCCTTCCTGAGCTACTGACATGCAAGTCACCCAACTGCTAGGGGTCGGGTGGGCAAGTGTAACCAGGCAGCCAATTGTTACCAATCCTGCAGGACCCCTGTTCATCAAAAGCCTGTTTTGCTACCATTCGACTACTCTGCCGTATTTCCCCGGGCCATAGACCCCCAAGGCAAGCATCCTGACATTGTTCTAGTTGTAAGCCACATTCATATGTCTCTATGTCTATTGAAATGCTGTGTAATATGCAGACTGATGAAAGAAAAGCCCAGGAAAGTTACTGTATTCAGGCTTTGCCCTATTTCTGACTAAGCCCCACTCACTTTATACTTGAACTACACTGTTTTTGGTAGAAATTATATTTCTACATGGTAAATAATTTACTAGTAGGTGTAGTAGAGTAATAGAAAAGCAACAGATCCAACAGTCATGACATGCATGCTGCTGATTCAGTGTAATTTGATAATTAATTGAGGCTCGTTCCAAATAATAGCAGTGTGGAGTTCACTTAGTGAAAAAACAGGTGTCAATTACGGCCCTTATTCGCCAAAATACATTGAAGTCTATGGGTGTCAATTTTTTTTTTTGCGCAGTGCGGCGTGTCAAATATTTTTTTATAAACATTTTCATAACATTTTTCATAAATCAATATTTAAGTAATATCTTCCATGGAACAGAATGCCAACAATGTGTTATGGATGTAGATCATAATGGTACAACATCACTAAAAAGTAGACCTCACATTAGTAAGTATTGGCACCTTTAAATTAACTTTTAGTATGATGTAGAGAGTGATATTCTGAGACAGTTTGCACTTGGTTTCCATTTTTTTACTATATGTGTTTTTTTTTAGTTATTTCGCTTTTTATTCAGCAGCTCTCCAGCTTGGAGTTTCAGAAATCTGGTTGCTAGGGTCCAAATTACTCTAGCAGCCATTCATTGATTTGAATTAGAGATATGAATAGGAGAGGACCTAAATACAACAATGAGTAATAAAAGGTAGCAATAACAATATATTTGTAGTCTTATTGAGTATTTGATTTTTAGATGGGGTCAGTGACCCCAATTTGAAACTGGAGAGAGTCAAAAGAAGAATGGAAATAATGCAAAAACTGTAAAAAAGAAAAAATGAAGGCCAGTTGAAAAGTTACTTAGAATTAGTCATTCTATAACATACTAAAAGTTAACTTAAAGGTGAACCACCCCTTTAAGTCTACTAAAAATCATATAAACATTAATTAAACCCAATAGGATTGTTTTGCAACCAATAATTCAAGATAATGGATCCTATATTGGTAATTGTCTATATAGTTGTAATATACCTCCCCAAACCAAAACACCCCCCTCTGCCTGTGCCTGCACCACTACTGGAGCACTCAGCACCACTACTGTGTAGGGATGAAATGCTCGTTTTCACTCCAAAATTTGCTCTGTGCATATGCCCCCATGCCGACATGGTATCTGTCAATGAAGAGACGAAAATGAGTGGAATCCAGCAGATCAGACATTTGGCACTAGTCTGAGGCTGTAAGTGCAAGTGTGTGAATTCATGCAAGTGTGTAAATTAGACAAATTACAGTTACTGACCATTGTGTGAGTTATGAGTTGATGTACTGTAGCTCCCCACACACTTATATCATTTCCTCTTCACAGCATTTCTTTTTGCCATAAGGGCATAAACATTTTAGCTGTCCAATAGTTCTCTCTTTCAAGTGAATTAACAGTTTCAGTCACTTGATTTGTGTCTTTGCAAGCAAAATATTTGTGCGTTTTACTTTTATCTACTTGCCCCAACCTGAAAAAATTCATGCTCAAGTGTCTACTTTAAACTGATAGTTTAAGAATTCATCTGGAGGATAATATTCTATTTATGAGATGGAGCACAAATCAGATAAATATATTGCTCATCGGACACGTCTGTACATACAACATTTTTACATTCTAATATTTTAATATCATATGTGCCTACTTGAAATGATTAAATATATAAATGAAATGGAGCACACCATAGCGTGACTGCATTCAAATGATCTATTTGTGCAGTGGAAATACATTTAATATAGCACTCCACCCAAAACATGCAATGTTTCCATTACAGTAATAAAGTCAATTGGAATTTACCAGGACACCCACATTCTCTTTCTGATTGAATCAAGTTTCCTTTTTCTTATAAGAATAAGTCAACCTTTAAATGTGTGATTTTCTTTAAAACATTTTTTGTGTGTTTTAAGTAATATAGCCTATATTATATTTATATGTCGTCGGGCCACACCAATATCACTTGCCTCTGACTGCTGATCAAAGTTTGTGTGACTCTGTGATGTCCCAACAACAAAAGGAAGTACTGTACAAACAAAATAGACAGCAGGCTTAACACCCATTGCAATGTGGGTCTTAATTCAGTGTTGAATATTGTATTACTATTGCTAATTTTCCATTTATTATATTAGCCAGTTACTGACCATTCTGATCACAGTCCTGACCCTAAGCAACTGGTAAACCGTGCTCCAGTGATGGCACACTCCAGTGCCAGGAACCCAGACTAGGGGACAAATTTACATAAGGGTGAAGTGGCCATCGCTAGTGAAAATTCTCCAGAAATACAATATGCAGGAACATTGCCAATTTACTAACATACTTAGAGAACAATCCGCTAGCGAAAGTACGGAAGAGCACTGGGGCCAGCAAAAAAAAAAAATTATGGTGAATTATGACTTTTAAAAGTCATAATTATGACTTTAAATCTCATAATTATGACTTTTAAACTCATAATTATGACTTTAAATCTCATAATTATGACTTTAAAAAGTCGAAATTATGATTTTTAATCTCATAATTATGACTTTAAAAAGTCGAAATTATGATTTTTAATCTCATAATTATGACTTTTAAACTCATAATTATGACTTTAAAAAGTCGAAATTATGACTTTAAATCTCATAATTATGACTTTTAAATCTCATAATTATGACTTTAAAAAGTCAAAATTATGACTTTAAATCTCATAATTATGACTTTTAAATCTCATAATTATGACTTTAAAAAGTCGAAATTATGACTTTAAAAAGTAGAAATTATGACTTTTAAATCTCATAATTATGACTTTTGCAGGCCTGCTTGCAGCCAAATGCCCTGCCTGTAATGTCCTGTGTAGATGAAAGCTCAGCTGCAAGCAGGACTGCAAAAGTCATAATTTCGACATTTTAAAGTCATAATTAAGAGAATAAAAGTCATAATAATGAGATTTAAAAGTCATAATTATGAGATTTAAAGTCATAATTATGAGATTAAAAGTCATAATTTCGACTTTTTAAAGTCATAATTATGACTTTAAAAGTCATAATTATGAGATTAAAAGTCATAATTTCGACTTTTTAAAGTCATAATTATGAGTTTAAAAATCATAATTATGAGAATAAAAGTCATAATTTCGACTTTTTAAAGTCATAATTATGAGTTTAAAAGTCATAATTATGAGATTAAAACTCATAATTTCGACTTTTTAAAGTCATAATTATGAGTTTAAAAGTCATAATTATGAGATTTAAAGTCATAATTATGAGTTTAAAAGTCATAATTATGAGATTTAAAGTCATAATTATGACTTTTAAAAGTCATAATTCACCATAATTTTTTTTTTTTTGCTGGCCCCAGTGCTCTTCCGTACGAAAGAGACTGTTGCTAACGAAGCTTTGCTCCCTTTTGCCAGGCAGATTTTCTCTCAGGCAAACAATTGTTACTCTGCAAATTCACTAAAGTACGAATTTTACATTACTTTATCTCTTTTGCCAGGTCTGCTTCGCCAGATTATACCTGGCAAAGTGAAAAGATAAAGCTACATCCTCCTCAATCTTATGTCAGTGACATCATATCCTGTATGCCGAAAAGTCTTAAAAAAGACAAAATGCTGGAATTTTTTCAGATTTTAAAGTGGGATTGTGTTTAAAATTTTTAACTGCTAAATGTATTTTTTTTAACCATTTGAGGGGCATGCCACATTTGTTTTAGGGAGGGCTCATGTCTAGAACAATAGAGGATGTCTTTTGTCTTTATTTTGCTTCCTTGGACATTTTTAATGATAAAAGGCCACTTCAAGCATTTGCACCAACATCTGTAATAAAGACATATATCTGATCTCTATGTACCCGCCATTTTTAAATTGACATTAGTGTAAGTGTGTGAACAAAGTTCTGCTAGGCAGAAATGAATGCTAGCGAAAGTTTGCTATGAAACGCTTGTGCTGACGAATTTCCACTGGTGAAACTTCCGTAGCATTTGTCTGCCGAGACGTAACTTCGCATTCTGATGAATTAGCGTATGCACTGCAAATTAATGTATGGCAAAATGGCACAAAGTGTGTCGGAGCCTTCTGAAGAGAAAATTCGCCCTTTAATGAATTTCCCCCTATCGGTAGGCGCAAATGTGGTACGTGCCTTGTGCCTTGTCCCACCGCTGTGCCCTAGGCACATGCCTCTTCTGCCTACCTAGCTGCCCTTTAGTGTCAGTTTCCCTCCTAAGTCCCAACAGCTTCTCAACAGACTGTGTGTCCCCCTGCCATATTTGTATTTAATGTAACCTTCTGTAGGTTTCTTCTATTTAACTTTATTCCTCTACCCATGAGGGTCATGGGTAAAGGAATAAATGTGCTATATGTCCCTCTCCTTGTGATGCTCACTTGCCTAGGGCATGGTTCTTGCCCCTCAGTAACTATTACAGTACATTGTAGTAGGTGCTCTACTTCTTCACAGAGCAGATTTAAAGTGTGGATTTTTCTGTGCTAAAATGTGACTCCAAAAGATTTATTTTGTATATCTAAGATAAAGCCACATATACATTTAAAAGTCAGGTTGTTCCCAGCTGCTCCAAACATTTTTCACTGGTACAGTCTGGTTGTTTTATGTAACATCATAAAACAACAGATAAAATCCTGTTAACATGGGTTTTAGGATCTGTGGAATGAAATATGATTGGTGTATCTATTTTGTGTAATGTGAAACAATACAAGATTCTGTATGCGATTCAATGTGGTGCTCTGGAAACTCGGCTGCATCGAAAAGTTTCAACAATCCATGTATTCTAATAAAAATCAGATGGCACACACTCTGGCAAATGTGTTAAATAATTCTTGTGGTTTATTTTGAGAACTCCACACAACGTTTTGGAGGTACAACCTCCTTTCTCAAGTGCTCTCACATGTGTAACTCAGCTCACAGGTATATTAAAGGAGAAATCAACCTGTGGGGGAAAAAACCCTACCCCCACCCCAGGTAGCCCTCCCACTTCCCCCCAGGCTAACTACCCCCCCCCCCCGGGGAGATGCCCCAAACTCCATATGATTTTCCAGCGATTTTCCAGATTTTTCCAGCGAAGTTCCACGTGTCCATCTTCTGGCTCCTCTGTAAGATGACTGAGAGATCGGCAATTTCATCTTAATTACAAGCCACTATCAATACAAATGACATCACAAAAAGGCATTACAATTTCAGAAGAAGCAGGAATAATTCAGATGTTTATTCAGTCCCATAGGGCCATGGTATTTATCTTGTCAATCCACATAATTTCTTTCTGGAGTAATATTCGATTGAAGTCACACTTTTGTGTAATTCATTTACTACATTGCGTATTTCTCTACAGGGAACAAAATCTGCTCATTTCCTCTGCGCTAACTTTGAATCACAACGTGAACACAACTGAAAACCCAATTTATCTTAGGTCAAATTTGAAATTACTGGGAGCATTCTTTCATTGTGTTTAAAGTTTTTAAGATTTATTAGAAGTTTCCTTACTGTAAGGAAAATGTTCCTGGCAGGAAGTCATTTAAAGAATAGGCTAATTAATCCAAGTGTTTCCCTATTTCTATTAACATTGTCAATTCATGTATGCCAGCTAAAAGTCATAATAATCTCTTGTTTGCTATGAGCTAAAATAGGTCTTAGGTTATTCATAAAGTAGCCAAAAAGAATTTACACTTACACTGTTGATTTCATCGCATTGAAATAATCTGTAGTTATTGTCACTTCTGTCACAAACAGTGCTGTAAAATAATTATGCAACTGGATTCTGAATCAATTGCATGTTTATGCTTTATAGATCCCTCTCATTAAATGATACCCTCAGTTTTTGAAATTTGATAAATAAAAATAGGGCAGCTTTTTAGTAGTGTTGTCATGGCACTTGATCTCTCCCACGCTATTCGTTAACTTTAAGCTTGACCTTCATGAATAAGGAAAAGTCACAGAGTATAAAAAGTTTATTTTTAGGCAATAAAATAGCTGCCAAATGCAGTCACATGATGGATAGCAAGGTATTGTTATAAAATTGTATCACTTGAAATACAGCATGTTTCTTTAAAGGAAAACTATACCCCCCAAACAATGTAGGTCTCTATTAAAAGATACTGAGTAAAACAGCTCATGTGTAAAACCCTGCTTCATGTAAATGAACCATTATCATAATAATATACTTTTTTAGTAGTATGTGCCATTGGGTAATCATAAATAGAAAATTGCCATTTTAAAAAATAAGTGCCGCCCCCTGGGATCGTAAGATTCACTGTGTACACATACAAACCACATGTAAGGTCACATGAGCCAATTAACAGACAGAGTTCTACCATTTGCTTCCTCACTTCTTCCTGTTACAGTTAGTGTTGTAGTATTTCTGGTCAGGTGATCTCTGAGGCAGCACAGATAGAGTCACAAAATGGTGGTTCAAGGCAAGAGACGTAAAAGGGCAATATTTATGTAAATATATATTCCAGTTTGGTAAGATTCTTTAATATGTCATTCAATTTGATATAAACTATCTGTTGCTTAAGTATTCATTTTGGGGGTATAGTTTTCCTTTAAGTCATTGGTTAATACTGGGTGGAAACAGCACTGGTGGAGCCCAACCCCAGAACGTGTGGCAATCTCATAAAAAAAATAATCAACTAGCGGTCAAATAGCCCCCATTTCATATGGATAAAAATGGCCCTGTCCTGAATTTTTTAAAACTAATCCATCTCTACACTATATGATAACTTGAAATAAGATTTTGATATAAACACCCTGCAACTCCAAGCTAATATACAGAACTAGAGTTGGTGCTCCAAGCATTAAAATCCTCCTTCATGTTTTGTCTTGGAAACTGATTCTCCTATTCCATGTCACATGTCCTCTTTCTGCTTTGATATGTTTGACAGGGGTTGTCAGTCCATAGCCTTAATAATGGCAAGCCTTGCTCCAATGCTTTATTTTAAAAGGGTCATCAAACTGATAGGGAGACCTTGAGGAAAGCAATCTAAAAAATCTTTGTCCCTTGACAGTAACATGTATGAATGTGTTCTTAAATTGGCAATATATCCCTGTTCAACCTGAATGCACTGAACAGGGCTTGCACTGAACATACTTCTTGCCTATTGTTTTAATCATGAACAAGCTGTGCTTTTTGTTATTTCTTAAACTAAACAGGGAAATTAAATAAAGTTGATATTTTATAAAGCAAGTGTGTGTATTGAATGTTTTCTTAATGGGGTCATCCGCAGGTGTATTCCCGGATCCCATTAGGTGGAGGCACTGCCAGAGTTGAGTTTTCCCAGTACCCTTTCACCTAGCAAAGGGGACTCAGGACCTGTAATTGGTAAGAAATGGTATGATGTATAACCTTTGGCACAGGAGGGTGGCCAAAAAGGGGTTACACAAGGTTTAATGATTATAAAAATATCTTTGATTCAAATACAAAAGTCAGTTGTACATTGCATTAATACAGTAAGGGAACAATTCTGTACAAGAACATGACTGGCTATTACACAAGCCATATTTTTTGTTAAATAATGCCACCTGAATATATTATTAATATAAAACGAGTTCTGTTTACTGAAAAACTGTCCAGGTCTCATGATCTCTTATTGCTCAGTATATGTAAATGTGGAATGTAGAAGAAATAGTCCTCAGTAGGTCGTATTTTACACTTCATTTGTTATTAAATCACTTCCACAGTCAAAAAGATGGGACATCAAGTAGTCCTGGTAGGTTCCATCAATGAGTTTGGCCGCATTATTCTTTGCAAACCAACAGTCCACCTGATGAAGGCCATTGTATATCTTTCTTTGTTTTCTAATTACAGGGACCAAGCGATTTCTCACACTCAGCAAAGTAACAGCGTTCAGAGTAGAGCCAGACCTATTATCAGAAGTTTGGTTGGTAGCTTGTACTTTAGTTATTTTAACATCATTGTAGAGGAACTGACCTATAATGGAAAACAAAAATAAAGAAAGTTTTAATGTGGCAAACCAAAACACAAACAAAAACTGAACAGCAGGTAAAATATTGATCTGAATACATAATTGATTCTGCAAGTGTTTTTATTAATATGAAATAAAAAAGTTACTGTACATATGAATATGGGATGCTTATAGAGATAGATAGTGATGATAATATAATAATTTGTGTAAAGTATGCTCCATGCCAAATATACCTAGCAACCAATCAACAGGTAGCAACTGCATTACCCCAAATGCCATTTTAATGTCTTTAGGTGTTTTATTAAAATAGAAGCATAGTTAGATAAAAGCATAGTTAGATGCTGATTTCCATACTACCTAGGAGCGAGCATCACAAGCCTTCCCAAAAGTATAAACAAAATAGCTAAAATCTCAGCATGCAGTTCCCCTCAGGGTATGTGTAGGTATTAATAATCAGAGAGTAATCAATATCTGATTTCTAGGGTGCTCATAACAATGTTTCACTTGATGAAATTGTTACTTATTTTTGAAGAGTAATTAGGCCAGTGTTAAACTACTTAAAGGAGAAGCAAATTCTAAAGTTAAAAAAAAACCCACCCCTCTACCCTACATAGACCCGCTCCCTCCCCCCCCAGCATAGCTGCTACCCCGGCAAATGCCCCTAAGTCTTTAATTACCCCCGGTGCAGATACTGTAAAGCGGAGTTCACAGGCACCATCTTATTCTCTTTGGTAATCTTTGAGAAGTAAGTGCCGTATTGGCACATGCGCAGTTGGAGCAATTTTCTGTATTTCAACAAACTCACGGCATTGTCGGACTGGGACACCAGGGGCCCACCCAAAAACTTTAGACCAGGGGCCCACCCAAAAACCTTAGACCATGGGCACTATTATTCTTCCTCTCCTCTCCTCACTCAAACTCTATTCTCCCAGTCTCTTTTTTCTTTACATACTATAATCTATTATTCCATCTATTTAGCCTCTTTGTTCTCATATAAATAGGGAATGGCCATGAAAAAGGCCAAATGTTTAGCAGCATGAGGGACCACTGACACCTGGGCTCACCGGGAGTTTTCCTGGTATCCCGGTGGGCCAGTCCGACACTGACTCACGGAAATTGCCGAAGCGTCCAGAGAAGACCCAAAGATTACTGAAGCGGCTGAAGAAGGCGCTTGTGAACTGAACAAAATCCAGTTCATGGCGCCCCGCTGGACAAAATCTGCACCAAGGGGTAAAGACTTAGGGGCATTTGCCCAGGGTAGCAGCTAGGCTGGGGGGGAGTAGGGAGGGGGTCTATGTAAGGCAGGGGGTAGGGTTTTTTAACTTTAGGGTTTGCCTCTCCTTTAAAGCCAGAATGATTATACAGTGTTCCATGGCATGGTTATCCAATTTCTTTACACATCTGTAATGAAGAAATACAGTCCAATATGTTATATTACACCTTTATTGCATTTTCCCATATATGTGTATATGCAGTATATATATATATATATTTCTAAGAAGAGGTGAGCATCTCCTAACTCCCATACCAGAAGCACAGTAAGCTGTAAGTAGCCAATCACAGCTCTGCTGGCTGCACATCCACAAGGCAAGGATTTGTTAACATTTAATATACTTTAATATACTGTATGTGTGTAAGTGCCCTGGCCTCTGAAGAACAGCTTTGGGAACACATTTTAGGGGTAAAGTATTACATTTTAGGGGTATAAGTAAAGCAGAGCAAAATGTACTATTTAATTGCACATTAGTTTTATTTTGAGAGGTATTTAATTCAATGGCAAATACTTGTTATTGCTGCTATTGCAGGTACAGAAGCAACAATCTGAACCCATAAAGGTGAGTTACTTCTATTTATGGTATCTCTGTAGCTAATCTATACCAAAAGCATTCTATTAGTCATACTGTAATGAAAGGTGGCCAGGGTACAGAAATTATGATAACTTCGGTTTAGTGGTCATTCCTGCTGGTCATTCACAAAAATGAACTTGCCTACATACAAAAGGAATACATTTTTCTAGCTGAACTTTTCCAGACAAAGTTGAGATCCTTAAGAAGCTAGCATATCTAAACTATAATGCTGGAGAAATGTATTCCCAGATATCCATCTCAGTATGGTGCTTGCACTATTTTTTGTGGAGTTTACATTTACTACATCCTAAAGCACTGATAATATTTTCATTACCTAGAAGCCCATGGGAATTCGATGACAGTCCTTTGCTGTTAGAAATGTAAAACCCCAAGTGATTCCTTTGGTAGGGAGCTGGGTTTTTATAATGATGAACCAGGATTACAAAGCTGATGGTGCCTTGAATAGTTACAGTAATGTTGGAGTTGGCAATAACTGCAATTATCAGGTCTTCCCTCTTAACTGTAGTGCTCTTGTCAGTAGGCAGAATAAGTCTGTCCTTGCTGTCCAAAATGACCTTGGATGGGGTCATCTCTATATAAGATCGTTTTGGCTTGTTGAGAATGATGGTAATCCTACTGAAGTAGGTCCTTTGCTTCTTATGCCCATTGGGAGGAGCTGGAGCTCCTATCAACTGCCCATTTACTGTTACTCCTTGAAAAAACAGAAACAATATTTTATTAAAATCCAGTTTTGATGTAGCCAGATGTAGCCAGATGCAGTCTCTGTACAGACTGTATACAGTTACAAAGGTAATGACAACCTTTTGCTCATAATACAAATCATGATTGTGTAATGTTTCTAACTGCCCATGACTAGGCACTGGTGATTTCTGTCACTTACAGTATATCATATCAGGTCCAGACTGAGAGTTCCTGAGACTACCTGGCAAGTACACAGAGGCCTAGTGATGGGCGAATTTGTCCTGATTTGTTGAAAAATTTGTGAATTTCCAGCAAAATTTGCAAAATCGCAGAAAATAAACGAAACACAAATTGTGATGACCGCGTCAATTCTGATGCTCGTGTAAATTTTGACGCCGCTGTTAAAGTCAATAGGTGTCCAAATAATGTTGACACATGATCTAGGCTACAAGATCTAGGCTACCATTAGTTTGCAGTTTCCTTATCTGTGCTACAATCTTGGTGATATTTCAGTTTCTCTTGAACTTTAGTCTGCTTATACCAAACTTGCTATTAGTAGTTAGGCAAATGTTTGAAATATCTGTGTGTTTTATTAAACATAAGGAAGTACTTACCTGAATTTTTATGGTCTGACACCAACCTTAGGATGTCACCAGGTTCGCCATCAATATTGAAGCAAACAGTCATCTTGTTCAATGGAAAATCAACAACAAAATGGGGATCCCCATCCGCTACATATAAATATAAAAGGAAGGCATCAGCAAGTAAAATTGAAGTGTGATGTAGTGTACATTAAAGTTGTTTTCAGAAATCTAAGTACAATCCAATGACTCTCACAAGGCACCTTCAAATATAATTTGGAGAAATATTACTGATCTGCACTCATCAGCCAACAAGACTTCTTTCTTTGCAGATAGAAGACTGATATGCCAAAAGAGGCTTTGTTTAGTCCAAATGAAAAAAATACACCAGTGTGTGTGCTAAATGTCTCAGTTTAGTACACAGGGCAAGTAAATCCCTGAAGCACAGACTTACAACTGCTTAGGCATAGGGGGCAAGGGTGCAGGAGATCCTTGTGGCATATTTTGCTTATGCACTTGTCATGCACACTAGAGCAGCCCAGATCAGGGTTATTGGCACAGGTGTAAGTGGGCTGTGAAATGTGAAAAGTTATGCCTTTGTGCACTGGCGGAACTACCGGGGGAGCAGGGGGTGCGAATGGGCCAGGGCCTGCACCCCCTCATGGCCCCCCGTCAGCTCGCGCACCACCGATTCTGAGCGAAAAATCGTGTTTGGGTGGGCCCATCTGCATGTCCTGCACGTGGCCCATCTCCCTCTAGTTACGTTACTGCCTTTGTCTGAACAAGTTTTCCTTTGAATTTAATGCAGCTTTTGTGAACCTGGAATCTGTTTAGCGAAGAAGGTTTGCAAATTTTATAGTTTGCGCCAGAGCACAGTGAATGTAATTAAACATCTTACTGAATCGGTTCTTACGTTTGCTCCAAAAGATTAGGACACCTTCAAGCACTTCTTAAAGGACATGTAAAGGCTACATTTTCCTACCATATATATAAGATGGGCATATCTCCCCCACCCAAATGGCATTATTTGTACTGCATACTTCCCCTCTGTTTGTCAGCGTCATTACATTTCCCTAAAACAAATAGCAGCTTTCACCCGGGGCCATTTTCCCTCTGACACATCATCGGTGCATTTACAGTATATCTGCAAACACCATATATGCGATGTAAAGTTCACGCAACTGAAGAATGCAAGCTAACACAGGCAGAATTTACTATGATCACTAGTCCTGCTTGTATTGAGCACCCTAATGGTTACTCTGAGCTCATGAGAGTGGGATGGGATTTAAAAATATGAGCAGACAGCTACAGCAGTGTTGCTATGAGAACTAGCAAACTAGCAAAGCCATCTTTTCATTGGCTGCTAGACTATAGGGTGTGTTTATTAATCTGAGTTGAGTAGAACTGAGCATGCTCAGTAGCCAACAGCCCTCCTGAGGGAGGGGGCTGAGTGGTTTAGAGGAGCAGAAGGAATCCTTAGTGATTAAGGGGATGCTGCAGCCTTACTATTAACCTTTGAACAACTAGGGTGGCAGGTATTTAGAGATTTCAAAGAGGCTCTTCAGTGATTACATTATTGTGTGGGGGGTTTACATGTCCTTTAAAAGTGGGCAATGCGCAATTAAAATTTGCAATGCAATAATAGTTTAAGGAAGAATATTACATTGCAAAATGTAAATTTTTATTCTTATTTGTGCAAATTGTTTTGCTCTTTGTGACTTTTATTACATTCCCCTAAAGGTCTTGTAAAATAATGGTATAAAA
This sequence comes from Xenopus laevis, assembly GCF_017654675.1. Classification (NCBI taxonomy): domain Eukaryota; kingdom Metazoa; phylum Chordata; class Amphibia; order Anura; family Pipidae; genus Xenopus; species Xenopus laevis. Next base: position 67,404,527 of record NC_054376.1, read on the forward strand.
TATGGCGTTTTGGTAAAGTAAAAAATTACAGATCTGTATAAATGCTGTAACCAGTCCTGTTCAATGGATTATTTCTGCATCAAGTGACATGTAAAGAGAAGTCAATATGCTGTTTATTTTACAGATTTTAGACCATTTTTCTAGCATAAATTATTTTAGAACTTTTGTGACCCATAGGAACATGGCCCCTATGGCTTCATTCCCTACCAATACCTAATTTCCTTGTTGCCGGGTTAAAACCCATGTAAACATTTCTACTTACATTGCATATCCAGTTCATTGGCCCTTAGGTTGTTGACTATATCCTGCATCTCTGTTTAATAGTGCTTAGGAGGGGGTGGTTTGGCCTGCAGCAGTTGATCAGGGGGGATGTCCATTGAGCCTGGAGTCAACAAGCCCCCAGAAGTGTTAGGCTCTAAAGGGACAACCCCTTTACAGAAGTTGGTGTACAGGGACCCCGTGAACGATGTTGGCAAGCACAGGATAGAAACTGTCAGATTAGTTAGCAAGAACGGTTTTGTGCTCCAACAAGGTGGATAGAAGGGAGTAGCTCTCCCCCAGGCTCTGCTTTTCCTGTAGTAATAGGACCCACAGTACTGACAAGGGAACCAGGTTATTGTTCTATCCCTGTTCCACATCTACTGTATGGGATCTGGACCACATGAGCTACTGAAACCCTGGAAGGTACACTTTCCACTCCCATGCTATTCCTCAAGTGTTGCCATTCTGTGCTGCATATGCTACACCTGTGATTATACCTGCTCTTTATGCTGCTACCTCATTGCTGCGAGTATTACCATCCCTGCTGTTGAATAAACTACTTGTTATGTTTGTCTGGAAAAGGCAGAAAATAGACAAAAGCCTTATTCATTGAACTCCTGTTTAACAAGGGGATATACTGTCCCTTCAATCTTAAACTCATCCTTTGTCAGCCACCTAAGAGCCTGTTCCTTTGCGGTTGTTTATCATGCATCCGCTTCAAACAACGAAAAACTTTAAAACGATCTCTTATCTTTTAAAGCCTTTCACTTTTCTCATATCACTCTGTAACCCCTACCTTGTGTCTCAAAATGTTCTGTAACCATCTTTAGTTCGTTACCATACTTCTCTTCCAGCTCTTTCCTTTCTCCTTAACAAACATTTTCTCAACCTCTTCATAACTAAATTCAGATTTCACCTCTTCATCTGATGAAGCGAATGCCCCATTCATTCTCTTAACACATGACTTTCACAATTTAATGTATTTTATTTGTACAGCATTTGATGAATAAATAGTGCTCTATAAAATAAAAGTATACATACACAGAGCATGTAGAGGGGCTTTTGATATTAGATGAAACTTGAGGATTTTGCTTAGACCTTTAAGCTTATAGTATATGTATCCATACGTACCGTATATGTATAATAAGTTGGATTAAACAGATTTTCAACATTTTATCGATATTATGCTACAAAGATAAAACTATTTAAATAAAATTTAAAAAGTACTTTAAAGCCTCATCATCTACATGATTTTTCCTGTAGATACAAGTGTGTTAGCTTGTATAGTGCATAGAATGGCAGCTGCTTGATGAGTGATTATTGAACTAGTCAGAGCTGGTAAATTGTTATTGTAAGAACCTGTTACATGCGATTACATAATGCATAAAGACCTTAAGTATAGTCATGGAAACCGTTGTTAGAATACAGACCATGACCTTGTAACTGGTTTTAATTTTTCTTAAGATGATGGAAAAACTGATTGCATTATTTGCGAAGTGCAAACTCCCATTGTTAGGACCTGACATATCATAATCCTATGAGTTGGGGATTTCCAGTGTATTACCTTACCTGATGTTTTGGATACAGATGCCCTTAGCTTGCTTGGCTTCCTAGGGGAAGACCCTAGAGAATAAGAAAAAATAATCTATATCATACATTATATAAAATATGGAGTCCCCTTATGGAGTACTTTACTAACTTAACTGTGATATTCAGTGGAATAGATGTTTTTAAGGGGAAATCTCACAAAAATAAAGTCGGTTTTTTGTTAGATTGTGTATGTTCTGTTATCAGTTATTTGAGTTGGCTCTAATACATCAGCTAGGGAAGGAAGCCCCCAAAAGATATATTAGATCTAACTAACATGACTCCTGCATGACGAGAGAAAGAAGAGAGGGAGACAGTGAATGGTATGAATGATTATTTCAGGAATGGTACAGAAGTTTTAATTGATTATTTTTCAAATCTTATTTCACTATAATTAAATTTAAATGTACATGTTTGCTATAGTTCCCCTGTAATAATAGACTGTGTGAGGCTAAATTATGCCATATTAATTTATCATGTGTATAAGAATGAGGATAATTAAATATAAGTATATAGTTTGAATTATATTTAACATCATAAGGATTGTACACTTGGGTTTTGGAGAAGAGCTGTATGGCTTGTAATGTACTTGCTGAGATATTATCATCATGATCGTCATCACATATGTCTCAAGTCCTTCAAAATGTTCCAGACAAGATTATCATCTGAGACCAGATGGCCTAGAGCATTCGTCACAGAACATGGACTAAAAGAAACAAGGACTTTAACCTCTGATTGGTCAGAACTGAAGCCTTTGGAGACCCCCTTACAGGATAAAAGGACCAACAACGGAGGACTGATTTTGGAATGCTTATGTACAAATTGTGTCGTACGTGAGTGTCATTCCCCGCGCGAATAAACCTTATCTGATTTCTTTATCTCATAAGTCTAGGTGGCATTATTTCGTGGAGGAGATTTCCTTGGTAAATAAAGAGACTGGTTGCTTGACAACTGCATATTTACCCTTAAAACTGGAAAAATTATAGTTACCTTAACGTTCACTATCTATTTAAGCAAGGTAGAAAATGTAGACGTAACAGTTTATTATAATACCTTGTGGAGCTTTCTTTCCCTGAAGATTAAGCAGTTTTTGGCCAATACCATCCATAGACAGACTCGTTGACTCTTCTTTTGGGAGATCTGCTTGAAACTCAGAATCCTTCATTTCCAGTAGTGTAAATGGAGTAACAAAATGATAACGCAAAGCAAGCTTACTAGCTTTGTCAATTATTTCTTCTTTATCCTTGATGGTATCACTTTTATGCCAAGATGTTAAAAGCTCCTTAAATGTCAGATAGCCCCACAACCTTTCAATGTGATTTTTGTCCTCAATGACCTCTGATCCAATCATTTCAGCTTGTCCAACACCTTCTAACTTTATGTCAGCTTCTAAGACAACATATTTATTTCCATTACTTGCAGTGATTTCAACATGGAGGGTCTCTGAGGAGCGGTTTACCAGTTTTCCAGCAACAACTATTTCTGACCCATTAAAATAGTTGTAGAACATATTTTGTGTGACATATTGTACGCTGTCCGGTGGATAATCAATACGAATGTCTGATAACAATGGAGTTCCAATCTCATCATAAAATCTGCAAAAGACAAGATCATTTTAATAACACTCTGCAAATAGTAGTTTAGCAGGTAAAGGGCACGGAACAAAACTAGACTGAAGAGAAGATTAGGAAGCAATAACACTCCGCTCTATAAAATATGAGGTAAGTCATTTTGTCACTGTATGAAATTGTTTGGAAATGACACTCCTACACTACAGGTTTGTACTGCATTATGGAAATATTAGGAAGATGTTTCTTCAAATAGTACGTATAAGAACACACTCAGGTGCCCACCTCTAAAGTATATATAAGTAGATACCATTGTATCATGTTATACATGTAAATGTAGGTATTTACATACCCTTTAAGCTGAGAAGCTGCATCCTCATCCTCACGTATCCGTCGCATCATACCGCAGTTCTCCAGAGCCAGTTTCTCCAGCAAACTGAAATCAACATCATTACCAAAACCAATGCTAAACAGGCAAAACTTTTCCTGAATGGCACTCTTGCTGTTGCTTAAGATTTTTGGAGAATTCCTTTCACCAATGGTAGGCCTTCCATCCGTTAAAAATATCATCAGAGACACACTCTTCTCATGTGTTCCATTACTAGCAAGATAGTTGTTAAGAAGCTTGGCACCAACATGGATACCTTCATTGATGTTTGTTTCTTGTTTAAGGAAAAATATATGGTATCTGGTTAGTTTCAGGATGACAAATAATTATACTTTCATTTAATTTTCTAGGAAATATAAGAATATTTTAGTTACCTTTTCCAAAGGGCAGGCAGAAGTAACAAAAGAAATTGTGGATAATTGCATGATTATTTCAAAATGAAAGGTACAATCACATTAAACATATCAATTATTTGTAATGCCATAGAATTATAACCTCAGGATTCTAGGTGGAAAAATGTTAGAATGCTTATGGCTAATTTGGTCTTTTTTTGAAAAAAAAATGTACTCCTTTAAATTAAAACCTCCGAAATCTAACAAGAAAGGTATTGATGATGAAGTTTGGTGCTGGCAAAGACATTTGAGGATACTGTGGATGGCAAGTAAAATAAACAAAGAAGTGGATCCCTGACTAAATCCAACCTGACCTCACAAATGATGAGATCGAGGCTATCTTATATTGGGCCTATTATGAGAAGGACCAATTAACTGGAAACATCAATGCAGTAAAGAGTAACAGGCAAAACTGGAAGAGGATGCCCAGCAACAAGATTGATTGATTCAGTCATAATAATTCTAAACATGCCAAGAGGTCATAAACATGTAAGAGGTCTCTGCTAATTTTCTGTCCGAAGACAGGGCATTTGTCAGAAACACAACCAACTTGACAGCACTTACCTCCTGTAGGATAAAGGCCATAAATAAACTTCTTTGCATCTCTTATATTGTTGGGAGAGACTTTAACCATTTGATTCTGCTGCCATACTTTGACTTTGTTAGAAAAGCCAATAATATTGAAATGATCTTGAGCTCTAAGGTCTTGAAGAATTGTAAATAGGGCTTCCTTGGTCTAGAAGAAATATTGTTATCAATGCATGATTAATTATATTTAGCAATGAATAAACCAGGAAGCTTTGCAATCAGTTCCAGTGCAAGAATTTAACTACATTAAAGAATGAATCAAAAGACTGACATTATTATGCAATATGGTCATTTTGGGTTAAAATCTTTCAGTTCATCTGTTTCTGAACCACACATTAACTTATTCAATATTTTCAATATATTGTTATAGTACCCCATAATGGTACATTGGATTTAGGGCTAGAGGTGTTTAATATGCACAAATATAGGTTTGTGTCCTTGAAAGTCGAGTAAATGTACTGGGAAAACTGAGATAAGTTTCTCCATGAAATTATAGCCAACCCTAAGTATTTTTTTTAACCATCTGGTTTTGTCACTGACCTTTTTCTTACAATTGTGTGGCTGTTGGTACATTTATTACATCAGTCTCTAAAGGACAATATATTCGTTAACTCAGCAATGGCCAATTGTACTAAATGCCATGCATTTTTTACTGTATATGTCATTTCCCCAGTTTCATCATTGCAGTGGAATCTTGGCTATTTACATATTTTTTTTTCATTCTATAACCTTGTTCAGTTTCTTAAACATTGCTCAGAATTAAATTTAACATGTACTGTAGCTCTGCTTTACTGATACTCTTATGGAGACTGCAGAATGTGTTTATATTCACAGTATTTTATATAATTATCTCATATAATATACTTGGAGTAGATAGACATTTTGAGGTTACCCATGAATAACCAGTATGCAGGTTACATTTTATAGGGGTGCAGAACATAATGCAAATGTCCTAGTTACAAATAAAATTATAATGCATATAAAAATAATTTTTTTTAGAGAGATATTAAAAATGTAGATAAGGGTAGAAGGCTCAAAAATTTTTGCTGTGTGGATCTGTAACTAGTTATTGATCTGACATGTTAAACTCATACAGAAACTCTAATGAACAGTTCCTTTCAAATTATCAGGAATGTTTGGTTGGTTTACCAACCTAAAAATGTGCTCCTCTCCTTGGGTAGATATAATGTCACTTCAACAAAGATAAAACTATCACCAGTTGAGTGACACTAGGGCCAAGTAAACTTTAAGGAGAATGACTGTGCTTTTTGAAACACTAAAGACGGTTGAGGGAATATCCATACTGTTGTATTAGGCTTTTTCACTGTCTTGGTCAACTATTGCTTTGAACGTTAATAAATGGGAGTTATGCTTTACAGAACAAGTTTCATGGCACTTTACAGAGAATGTTTATTCAGTTATATCAACCCATGGGCCAGTGAAGCATGCTATCAAATTTCCCTATTTCAGACATACTCATAAGATATATTTTTATTTTCCATACAAGTATATTTTGGGCAAACAGTATATGAAATGTAATATCGGTCAGCTAAATCTGGGTTATTGCTGAAGTCCATGCCGAGTACTGGACATTTATTCCAATGCAGTGTTTATAAGAAACTTTGTATTACAATATGCACCCTTCAACTTCATAAAATTACCATTTAAAAAAGATTATTATTACAAAAGAGTATTTGTCGGATATGAAAAGACTGTGTCTGGCGACTACATGCTATGTGAACTGAAGCCAAAAGTTAGATTCTTTAATGTGAAAATCATTTCATTCATTTCCATCAATGAAATGATACTTCAGTAACAAAGAGAATCATGGCATGAAAATTGTCCCCATTAATGGGGCTTGTTCTTCAAGAAGCTGGTATGTAATAAACTAAATTCTGTTGTCGTCAGCACCCAGCTGTTAAAGAGGTTTGTAGATTGTTGGTTCTTCTATATCTACAGAACAACCCTTTTTCCTAGATTTAAGCTTTGTGCTACTTGCATTTGGCAATTGAAAAGTGCAAAACATAAGGCAGGAACATCAAATACATACAATTCACAGCAACACAAGAAGGCCAAAATAGCAAATTTCTGCAAAGACTCCTAGATTAGCAATACTCATTAATTATACACAGATTCTTAGATCTCTCCCAGGACTCAGATTCAGCAGAGGTGGATCAGTCATTTGCACAGGTAAATCTTAGCTATCCATTTTACTATTCTGAGGATATCAAGGTAAAGGAGGGGGGTTGTAGATTTCCACATAACATGCCCATTAGCTATATGCAACAACTTATCCAACATAACTAAATTGTTACTTTACTTAAATGCTAATATGGGGGTATTTGACAGATAAGCCAAGTTGGATACTAGTTGGATATTGCACAATGTGGCCTCACTTGTGAACTTGCAAACTTTACTTATCTGCTTCTTCAACATACAGGACAAACAATGAGATTGCAAAGAAAGTGTCTGGGAGGTAAGGCCACTGCATGCATTTGAGGGTGTTGCCTCTCCAAGAAGAAAGAAAGTGCAGACATTAACAGGCTGTATATTTGCCTTGATACACTGTATGAGATCTGGAGTAACGAACTATACAGCAGACCTGGGGCCTCCGTGCTTGTAGACTAGGTCACCCTAGTAGATTATTTTGGTGGGGGGGCATGCACCAAGTACACTACTGGGTGAACTTGACTATAATGGTCCATCTAATCTATAGTTAGCTCAGGTAAGGAATACTGATGAAAAAATGCCTGATAAAGATAATTTAATATTTTTTTTCTTGAACGCTTGCCTATATCTATGCACATGTTTTTTCATAAAAAAGTAAACAACATTTATTAAATTTCCTTGTTGACGTATTTCGGTCCACACGGGGCCGTCATCAGAAAGTCATCTCCTTTTAGCTTAAGTCCCTGATGTAGCACTGTCCTTTTTAGTCTTATTGAGTATGTGCAGGGAAATGTGCGCTTGTGAACAACAACTTGACACTGGAGACTAACAAAACCACAGCAAAAGCAGTATTGCCAATAGTCCAGGTGGACCATGTCTGGATCCTTTATTATGCACCACTTCAACCCCAGTAGCAGTAATATTACTCTCTGTGTTCCTTATGGATGCCTGACCACCTCCTGTATCAGGGGGATGTGATCTGGGATTGTGGGCTTGGTTGGTTTATATTTAAATACTACAGTTTTCTCCCACACTCCAAAAACATGCAGGCAGGTTAACTGGGTCCTGAAAATTGTCCCATATTGTGTATATGATAAGTATCTTAGATTGTAAGTGCCATGGGGGCAGGGGTGGTGTCTGCATTTGCCTAATGTGAAATATGAAGTACTATGGTTAACTCTAAAACCATGATTTTATCATTAAAAAGCCACATTTAGGGGGCAGATTTACTAAGCTTGAGCCTTGAGTGAAGAATTCGAATTAAAAAAAATTCGAATTTCGAAGTATTTTTTTGGGATCTTCGACCATCGAATTGGTCAAATTCAATCGAATCGAATGATTCGAAGTAAAAATCGTTTGTCTATTCCACCATTCGATAATTGAAGTACTGTCTCTTTAAAAAAATACTTCGACTTCAACCTACCAAGCTGCAATGTTAGCCTATGGGGACCTACCCCAGCACTTTTCTAAGCTTTTTATGATCGAATAAAAATCCTTCAATCGAACGATTAAAATCGTTTGTTCGCTTGAACGATTTTTATTCGATCGTTCGATCAAAGTATTTGCGCTAAGATCCTTTGAATTCGAAGGATTTCACTTCGAGGGTCGAATTCGAGGGTTTATTAACCATAGAAATTCGACCCTTGATAAATCTGCCCCTTAGTCTAAAGTCACATTTAATCTAAAGTGAAATGAAAAAAAGAAGCAATTTACTGTTTTTGGATTTTGTGCATTGCAAAGTTTTTCTAAACAAAATCAAATGTCCAAGGTTCAATATACAAAGCAGCAACCAGACACTACAGGGCAGTTTTCTTTACAACAATCTGAGCATGAATTTGAGATTCCGAAGATTTTAAGATTTATTAAGTGCAAAAACCCTCAAACTTGCATTTAAAGATTCGGCATCTAAAAATTGTCAAGTTCAAGTAGATGTCAATGGGTTACACAAAAAATGAGTTGCACTATTAGCAAAATTGAAGCTATTTTTTTCTTTGTTTTGAGATATGGAAGAAATCATTAAAAATAACAGGTAGAATGTTTTACACAATCAAGTTTTCAGAATTTTGAAGAATCATTTTTTTTTTAAAAAAATTAGCACACATTTTTGATTTCTGAAGTTTTAAAATATTTTCAAATTAAAACAATTCAAAAATTCAGTTTTTGACAAATCAACTTTCCTTAAAACCCTGGGATTATTTACAGAAAGTAAGAGGAAACAAGAGGCAATGCACACTAATTACCTATTTCTTTTTCTCAACATACAAACTGAGATCATTAGAGCACTAATAATATAAACTATATGTGGTATTCAAAAACACAATGTGGGCATATTGTGTTGCAGGGATATGCCATTCTGCTGTGTTTTCCCAATGGGTTTATCTTGGCTGCTCTTTCAAGTATTGAATGACAGAGACTTCCATATTTAAATTTTTTCCTTGCCAATTGAGCAACCTGCTGACGAAATGCCTGAGCTTGGTGGCGGACCATGTCAGTAGTAAATGTGGAAGTCACCTGCTACAAGTGTTCACAGATAGACTGTGGCCCAAAAACACTCAAAATCACATTTATTGCTGAAATATGCACATCAGGACAGGTAAAAAACTGCTTCTATTAAATCGAATGACAGGCTTCTCAGTTGAGTTCAGGTTCTTTTCCCTTTACTTAAAAATGTCAGCCCTGTGTGCCATAAGCCTTACAGATTTTTGCAGTGTGTTATTCCTATCGTGTGTAGACAAAATAACATGTTAAAGCTTATGCTGTTTTCAGTCTTACATCCAAATATAGATGCACAGGTACTGTTAGGGTTGAATACATTTGTCTGTACAGCATTGTTTTAACTTGCACTTATGGCTACAAAACAAACATTCCTGACATGCAAAGGCATTCTCCTGGCAATTACTATTAAATGAGAATCATGATTAAAGGCTTTGTGTATAGTCTTACTGCTAAAAAAAACACCTTATGTTAATGTTTGTATATCGGTTGTGTGCTTAAGCAAAAATAAGTAGACTTGTGTCTTTTAATTACAAATATGAGGCTGCATTTGGGATTGAATGCACTGAAGATAGCATTTGTGTTTGCTCTGCAGCAGCCTTAAAGCATCTTTGGCAGATTTGTGAATAACTGCATTTGGAAAGCAGCCATCAGCCTCATTACTTTGGTACAGCAAGGTGCCAGCAATTTAGAAATACATAGACATATTTTCTAAGGGTCAAGGGCTGTGCTACTTATCTGGCTTTGAGGAAAATGCTAAAATGACTAGGAGTCTTTATAAGGACTTCAGTTAAAAGCAGATTCTTATTTCATTTTGTGAGACATGGACAAGTTAGCCATTTGCCCTTAAGACACAAAATTTGATTCAATACATTTGCTGCTGTAGGATCTGACTTGGAAATGTGGCTGTGACTGCATTGTGAAGCCTCATGTATCCCCAACTGTCTACCAAGGAGGGAGAATATGACATTAGTGGCAGTCAGCATTGCTTTCTCTTTTATATGAGAGGGGAAAAACTAAATTATGGATCATGTACTGTATGTTTGTGAATGTGGGCATAGATCAGATCAGCTTCCATCATGAGGAAATTCCTGCATTTATTCTTAAATATATAATGCTACAGTGATTGGGTCCTCTAAATGCCAGACGCAATATCAGCATAACAAGAAGCCAGGAACTGCACTGCAATTTTCTTATCCCATTTAAATATTGTTTTTCAAAATGTGTTTATTTATGTTTTATAACAACTTCACAGCCCATTCATATTTTAATTTTCATACTGTATAAATAAACACAAAGTAGTAAGAGTTTCATTTAGTGTCCATGGCCCAATCATGCATTATGCATTAATGCCACATTGATCCTAGAGTAAAGTTTGTCTTTATCTGGTTTCTCATCTCTTACATGTGCACAAACACTTCCAAATGGCCTCACAAAACTTTAACCAAAGCTGAGGAGTTCTTGTTAGTATCCCCACCAAAAAATATAGTCTCATAACCAGAAGGAACTCAGGAACATCCAAATCTTAGATACTGATCATGAAGTGAAGACAAATGGATTTTTGGATAGCATGCTCCCATATATTTGTGATTTTAAAAAGGCACTTTAATATATTGGGGTCACTTCTGGCAAGTACATTAATCTGCTGCTGAAGAATAAAACTTAATAAAAACAATGCCCAAATGGAAACACCAGACCATGATTTCTTTAAATATTGTTTGTGTGCTATTGAATCGCTGCTCTCATCTCTAATTGGTAAATTTTAGGCATTAATCTGAGCAAATTTGGAAGATAATTGCTAAAGAAAATGTAGCTCTCACTGCTGAAGAGTTGTGTATGGCATATTGAGAAGTCACCATCGGCACCTCAAGGTGCTAATAATAAGAAGCCTTTGTGTTTTAATGTATGGTGGTATGGTAATGTATGGTTTCTTCCAAATTATGAAAAGAAGCATGCTGATTATGAGGTTAATGCCTTAAAAGAGGGAAGCTAAGTAGTATGAACTAAACTGCACGTGCATTTAGAAGTCTTTTTTTTAGAGTTTAGACTCCTTTTCCTTTTTAGAGCCTTCTGTTATTAACCTCTATCTCTTATGTCAGATAACTACAATAAACAGTTAGTCACAAAAAAGAAGAGTATTTTAAAATTCTTTTTTTTTTTTAAGTGGAATGAAAATATTGACTAAAGCATTTCTTTTTGTTGATCAGCACAGGCTTACACTGCGTGCATGGGAACATCTAGTAAAGTAAAGCACTTTTGTTATGAGTCACAGTTGCTCAGTATTTTTATCCTAGGTTATTTAGAGAAAATAAATAAAACTTCCTCTGTGGGAACTAGTTTCTATTGAGCAATTATGTGAGGTTCCTGTATGAACATGGGAAACTTGGGAAGAACCCATCTAAGGATATGGTGAAATGATAAAGATCAGAAATATACAAACGTGTGGAGACATCCTCCTAATATTAGCTCATCCAAGCTGCCGTTCAGGAAAAGACAGGGGAAGGACGTCAAATTGTCACATCAAATGTGCCCCCTAAATGTCCACTAGTTTTCATATCATTTAAAACATGCAAGCTGGAAAGGTTTTTTTCTGAGAAAATCCCAATGAATAAATGACTAGTGCAGAATTGCCCTAAGATTATTAGAAAAAGTTCTGAGGCCTCATTTACAATGTTAAGGAAAGATGCAAAATTCCGTAAAAAGGAGCGAAACGCTATCATTTTTGTACCTTGTACATTGTTTCTTCTCACAAATTGAGCACAAAAAGCTGCATCTGTTCTTGTGTGCTGCCAGCACTGCATACAATATGGGTGGTATATAGGCATCCCTGGCACATCATCTAGGAGATTTGTACTTAGCATCTGCCAATGACTCTTTTGTACTTTTTCTGGGGCAGGGTGATTAATGCAGCTTGCATCTGCCACTGATACAGGGTGTGTACAGTACTTATCTGTATGAGTGATGTCATTTTGTGCTCTTTAGAACTCTAGAACTTGCTTCTGTACCACAGCCCTCTATATGGCGAAAATAGGACCCCAGAGCAAATATGAAAATGTGTTTTAGTGTAAACTAAAAAGGACTAAACTGTTAAATTGCATTGCAATGGTTTATTATAAAGTACAGTTTTTTTCAATTTGGAATTTGACCCTTGATAAAAATATGCCCCTAGGTGTGTAGAACATTTCCAGTGTGTGAATATTTTTATATTGTTTTGTAATTTGAACCCACATTTCATCATATTGAAGCAAAATTGTGTTGTTGGAAAGTTATGTAGTGGCAAAAAGGTTTTAGATAGAGTGTCACAAATTTTGCCTGAACCAAAATTATATCATGTAAGATAAAGGAACATGTCTATTTTATTGCTACATTTCCAATTTCCCTGTCAGACATTCTAGGTATCTAGTTGGAGTGCAAGAGCCACCGTTCATCATAGTAGTATACTGTACATATTATGTAATTTACAGTAATATAAGGTACATATCTATATACAGTATAAGTACAAATTATTCAGTGCATCCTATGAATTTGATTGGTCTATATGATTCTGCCTATATTGATAGTAAAGTCCTTGTTTGAATAAATACACTTCTCCTTACCTGTTTCATTTTCTTTCCCAACATGGATGCACTGGTATCAATCACAAACACCACATTCTTTGGTAGAGGAGGAAGATCTGTTGGTGCAAAATAATGCACAAAGTATCCATTCAAAACCTAGGAAGACAATAGAAGAGAAAATAGTATTTCTTAGGAAGGCTAAATGAGATGTGTAGCTGGTCGGAAACTGAAGCTAATGCAACCTAAAGCTGGTGGGAAATTGAAAGCTACAAAACTTAAAATGTGTTTTAAATGCTATGTTCTGCTTTTTTAGATTAGCAAATCTACTCTGATCTCATGCTATTACCTGCTTTTGTATTAAGGTCTGCAAATGTTTAATTGGTTTTAAACTTGGCATGGGCAGCCTGTTGTCCTCTAGAACTACAACTTCCAACAACTAAAGCTTCCAATATCCCACCAACATTCAAAGGTTCTAGTTCAGCAACATTCTGAAGGGTACAGACTGTGAAATCTAGATTTTAAAATGCACAAAAAAGGCCATTTCCCTGGGCTAGGGCTGCAAAATGAATTTACACAAGAAAACACTTCTGCTGTGTAATGGACTGTGGAGGCATCTATAGGGTTGGAAAGTTGTGTAAATCCCATGTAAATCCCATTGGATTCCTGCTGTTATAAATATTTTAATAGTTTTCTGTGGTGTTACCTGCAGGTCCCCCACGCTGAGTTCTCTTTGTACATCATATCTAATCACTAAATCTCCCAAAATGCCATTCTGTGAAAGTTTTGCTTGCTGAATAACATTGGGATTAAATGTAATCCTTGCAAAATTGTTCGTCTGGTTGATGGCTGTGGAGGGAGGAGGAGAGATCGTATCTGTTGAGGAGAGAAAGAGATCAAGTCAGACATAGGTAATTGATCCTAAAAATGTATCATAGTATAATAATAAATATAATCATTTTCTGTCTCTTCCAAGGGAGATAATACTTTGGTTATCACAGAAATAAAGATAACATGTGTTTCATGTGAGCCAAGTGACAGAAAAGCAAACAATCAGTGATTAGCTTTTTTAAGCCATCTGCGGGTTGAACAATGAAAGCAAGCATTTGATTGGTTGCTATGGGTTACTGCCCAGGTGCAAAAGTGTTTATTAATGAGCCCCACTAGTAAATTCTTTATAATCTTATGAATTTGGAAACTGATTTGTCCTGACAACTTTCTGGTACTCTATTACACAAATTAACATTAACTACTAAATAGCATGCAGCTTTTGGGTTTTATATCAAACTGCTTTTAAATGGATTATCTTTGAGTCTTTGAATTGGCCACAGGCAAAACACCTGGGCTCAAAAAAAAAACAAAGATTGCATTTACAAACACAAATCCACAATTGGCAAACATTTAATCCCTCTCACAAATAATTACAATAATAATAGGCTTTTGAGATTGCAGAGATTGCAAATGATATGGATTTGTACATTTGATACGATTTCTCCCATGAATTAAATAGATATTATACCCTAGCTCTTTTTGTCTAAGATTAGGTGGGCCTGTACACATGAAGATTGTGTTTGCTTTAAAATGCATATTGAATTTTATTATAATTAGCAATTGACTTATTATGTTTTTGTTTTTTTTAAGGTTGCTTAACAGGCTCAGCATGGTCTATGATGGACACCTTGAGTGTCTGGTATCCAGTCCTGAATACATGAAATATCTCAGGTAAGAGAACATGGGGGGTTGTATTCATATTCAGTATAGGTTTCCATAGAAGCATCTCAGGCAGATTGGATCATGTTGCAGTTGTTACTAATTATAAGAATGTTACAATGTTTATTCACTTTAACAAATGAATGTGACTTTATGCAAAACATGTTGTCTATCAGCAAACAGAACAAATAGCTGGCTAAACCTGCTAAAGATTACAATAGTTGTCATTACTGGACATGGATAAAATGCTGCCATACATACATAGTAAGTGAGGACAGCTGCAAACATTTTTGTATGGACTCTTTTATATTCAGTTTTATATTCAGTTGTTACAGGCAGCATATTAGGTGTTATTTTTTCCTCTTCAAAATCTCATACTGTGAATATAGAAAACAACCTATCTGGAGTTGTTATTGCCACAAATGTATCTGTGAATCTGCAAAGGAGGCAGGGGATCAAAGGGACAAGATCTGTATCATTTCTCTAGGAAGTGAAAGTATGTCTTCAGTAATGATGAGCGAACTTGCAGCATTTTGCTTAAAAATGTTGTGAAATCACAAAATATCACCAAAATGCACTAGTTCAATGCAGTGGCGTAACTACAGTGTGCCAGGCCCATCTGCAAAATGTTTTTTTCGTAGGGTCCTGTGCACTGCAATTCACCCACATGCCCGCCTGCACCACCCAACCCACTCTCTTCCCTGGTTCCGCCCACTACCTGCCTCATGCCCACTCCACACCTCCTCCCCGCACAGAGCTGGAGCCACCTGCATCCTCCTTCCCTGGCCTAAGGTAAGAGAGTGGCTGGGGAGGGGGGGGGGTTCCACGTAACTGTAGAGGAAGCAGGCCATGTGGTCTGGGCCCCCCCCCCGCGACCATGGAGTCTGCTTCCTCTATAGTTACGCTGCTGGTTCAATGGGAAGGTGGGGTTAAGACATTTTAATGTCTGCAATACCATAAACATTTCTCTACCATGTTCGCTTCTTTCCAGATAAAATTAAGGTCTGTGGTTTTTTTACCAATGCAAAAAAACAATTTTTTCTCCCACCAAAACAGACTGCATAGCAAAATTCTAGTGCAGATTTGCCAAAAACTTTGCATTTGGTGAATCCACAAATTACTGTGTAACTGTACTGGTTGAAAGTTTGCTAATTGCCAGTATTCAGTCATTTATTTTGTACATTTTATAAAATGTACACAGCAATTGCACCATATTTGTATTTTCACCCTATGCACCTTCATTTTTCATCTATAATCAAATGAATATAAGCACCAACCTAAACAAAATACCTTGTGAAACTATGCAAAGCCCATTAAGTTAAAATGTAATACCTTGTCCTGGTTCAGTATGTAATAGAATGATGTTCTACTGCAGGGATCCCCAACCTTTTTTTTCACCTGGGAGCCACATTAAAATGTAAATAAAAGTTGGAGAGGAACACAAGTATGCAAAAAGTTCCTAGGGAGCCAAATAAGGGCTTTGATTGGCTATTTGGTAGCCCCTGTGTGGACTGGCAGCCTAAATGAGGTTCTGTTTGACAATACACCTAGATTTTATACACCCAAATCTTTCCTCTAAGCCAGGAATTCAAAAATAAGCACCTGCTTTGAGGCCACTGGGAGTAACATCCAAGAGGTTGGTGAGCAACATGTTGCTCACGAGCCACTGGTTGGGGATCACTGCTCTAGATCCTGTGAATGAGTACAGGAAATTGTAACTATGGCAGCAAACAATGCAGCTGTGTTTGTCCTGTGCATGGAATCCAATGGCAGGCTGAGTTTCCTGTTTCCTATTTGCTTTCCACTGTAAGGTGCAGGATAGCAAAGCAATGCGGCCAGTAGAGTATACCACATTGCATCATTAAAAATATATTTCCCTTTGATAGGTACAGACAGCAGACATATAACCTAGTACAAAGCAGGGCGCTTGCCCAACTGTATTATCTGCAGCATCTGATACCTTGTACTGGATCCAATTTAAAGAGCTCCAGCAGTGTTTGTTATCATGTTTGAGCAGCCCAACAATTCTGTTATTGTTACAGTCATTAAATATATGAGGTCTTTTATTCTTTTTCCAATACAGAGAACACAGGGGTAAACAATCTTCAATTAACTAATTGTTTATTAGGGAGAGAGGAAAGAAGATATTATGAAAATGACTGCTATTACTGAAAAATTCCATAAATTGGCTTCGCTGGTGGAATGAAGTAGAGAATCCCATCTACTGACCCAGTCAACCAACATTTAACTAGATGAACTAATGATACGCTATTTACCTCTGTGGCATTTCTGAAATCAAAAATGTCTATTGGAATTTTGTTTAATATTGTTGATATGACTTAGCTAAGACCTTCATAAAGTATGGCTTAAAGGGGTTCTGATACTATTTCAATCATTTTGTTTGCCAACCCCTTAGCCTAGTACAGGTATGGGATCTGTTATCCAGAAACCCATTATCCAGAAAGCTCAGAATTATGGAAAGGCTGTCTCCCATAGACTCCATTCTAATTAAATAATCCAAATTTTTAAAAATGATTTCCTTTTCTCTGCAATGATAAAACAGTACCTTGTACTTGATCCCAACTAAGATATAATGAATCCTTATTGGAAGCAACACCAGCCTATTGGGTTTATTTAATGTTTACATAATTTTCTAGTAGACTTAAGGTGGCCATACACGGGCCGATATCGGTCGTTTGGACCAGTTTGACAGCGTATCTGCGCGTGTATGGGGGCTTCCGACGGGTCTTCCCGATCGATATCTTGCCACGATATCGATCGGGAAGGTTTGATTTTTAACCGACCCTTGGCGCATCGTAATACGATCGTTCGGCCATATGGCCGAACATTCGAATTACCCCCGATATAGCCATGTCGTTAGTGGCATATAGGGGAAAGATCCGCTCGTTTGGCGATGTCGCCAAACGAGCGGATCTTTGAGTCTATGGCCAGCTTTAAGGTATGAAGATCCTTAAGAGCAGCACTATTTACTGATGCATTTTGGGGGAAAAAAGAAGAGGAAAGCCTTATGGCAGATGACACTTTTGCTTCGAATTCACTATGTTGCCAGTGTAAAAACTACTAATATTTAAAAAAAATAGAGGTTACAGTTAATGTAGATCGCACTCTGAGCAATTCTACATTAAAGGGCATGTAAAGGCAAAAAAATAAAATCCCATTTTTACTTTCTTTAATGAAAAAGAAACCTATCTCCAATATAATTTAATTAAAAAATGTGTACTGTTTCTATAAGAAACCTGACTGTATGCAGTGAAATTCTTCCTTCATTTACTGTTGTGGATAGGAATTGTCAGACGGTCCCTAACTGCTGAGCAGGGAAACAATCATACTTATGAACAGCAGGGGGAGCCCCGCCTTACTTCGCAGTCATGCAGAACTCAAGCAGCTTTGTGTACGACGACCCCTAAGCAGCCCAGACCACACTGAGCATGTGCACAGTCTTAGTCTTGCAAAGATGTTTAACAAAGTTACAAGATGGTGACCCCCTGTAGCCAACTTTGAAAGCATAAATTATGTGTTTGATTAGGCTTGTAGTGCAGTAAGTTCATGTTTATATTTAGTATACATAATACAGCATTTCTAGCCTTATTCTATTTTAGACTTTACATGCCCTTTAATATCAGTTGACTGTAAATTTCTAACTACGGTGTAAGCAGGGAGTATTTTAAATATGGTCTCTCAAGATTGCCGGAGTTAGAATATATTGGATTGTTGCCATTAAGACATTTAAAGGAGAACTAAAGAAGATCTGTGTCTCCAAAGATGCCCCAGTAGCTCCCCATCTTCTTTTCTGCTGATTCACTACACATGCTCTGTGCTGCTGTCACTTACTGAGTTTAGGGATCAACGCACAATATACTGAATTTATATAATATAAATGTCACAATTATTAAAGATAATAACTACATGGCAGCACAGAAACCAGTGCAACTAGTATCAGAATTTAATAATCAGCCCTGTAGCATCAGCTTATATTACAGACCAATTTGCGTGATAATTTGCGTCGACCCCTAAGCTTAGCTTCTCAACAGCTGCTCAGAGCCCACTGAGCATGTGAGTGTCACAGACACTTTCCAAGTTGGTGACTCCCTGTGACAAGTTTGAAGTCCTGGATGATTGCTGCTATTGACAAGCTGAAACTTTAGGCTGGTGCAATAAATTCATTATATAAAATATGACATTTTTAGCCACATTCATTTTTAGGGTTTAGTTTTCCTTTAACTTGTGTCAGTGGTTCCCATTTCCTTGAACAGCTGTTCTGATTAATATCCACATAAGTACATGTCACGGTCATTAGCTGCCCTAACTGCATGGACTACTGCTTCCACATAAAAATCAATACAATCCGCCCACTGATCAAACCATATTGCTGATTGGTTGCAGTAGGTTACTGTAATAAAGCAAATCTGAATCTAGCTTAGTAAAGGAGGGCCACTGTGAGAGTTGCCAAGCATCTTTTGTTATGGAGCAAACAATGCTCGGGGGGAAACATTCAACCACAACCTACTTCTTTATTAATTTATACAGGTGTCCTCTGCAGATTTGCTGCCAAGTCCTCATGGAAGTATTGGATCATTTTGAATAACAGTCTTATAACAGAAATATGTGAGTATGATTGAAAACAAAACTGTTGCCACTGCAGGCTTCCAAGAAATGTATTTTGAACAAAAAAACACCTATAGATTACAGACTGCGTGGGGAATGCTCCCTAATGTAGCCTATAGCTGCAATATTGTGCGATGTGTGGGTTTTTCCACTGCAATATCAAAATGGAATCAAGTGAAATATTTGCACTTTTTACATTACTGGTCCTTTAAGTTTTGTCTCTGCGCATATTTACTGCCACAAGTGTTAAAGGACTTTGCACAACAATTCTATTCTCAGTGCAGTGAAACCCCAAACCCTCTTGAAACAGCAATGGAACATTAAAAGTAAATAAATAGGATGCAAGAAATTAAAATATAATAACAAAAATTATATGTCTCATGGTGGCCTCCACTACCACCTTATGGCAGGGGTTTCTTATTAAAAAGGTTGGCACCTCCTCCCATTTTGAAGAATTTTTAAATTCATAGCACCACTAAGATTTACTGTGCCATGAAAACATTATTTAGACAAGCATTTGGAAGTGTAAAAGGGTATGTAATGTAGCAATCCCTTAGGGCCTCAATACACAGTACAATATTTGGTATGATTTGTTGTTTCATAATGGCAGTAGTGCTGAAATTCTATGATAGTACTGGTATCCAGAAAGCAGATCAGCTGACATTCTTGTATTGGACCTGTTTTCAACTGCCAGACCTGACTAAAATGTAAAATTTAAATAGTAATTTAAATTCAGCCAATTTAGATCTGAGTACAAGATAAAAACTGGCATTTTTATGCCCCTTTTGTTTATAATATACTGTAGATATCCTATGGTGCTAACTTGCAGAGATACTTTAATGCATAAACGGGATTTGTTTTCTTCATTCTTTTGGTTTTTTTTAATCCAAAAGTGATATGTTTCTTATTGGGAGATGCATTATAGGCATTATTATGGAAACTTAGTACAAAACATTTGCTGTTGTGCTGGTTCAATCAAAACCATCAACTTATGTGTTTTTTTGTGTAAGATCTATAATAAATCAATCACCTTGGATTACCTTGGTAATGATTTTTTGTGGGATTAAAACAAAACAAGTGCAGGGAGGAGTCTTATTCCAACAAAACTCTTTCTCCAGTGACTGTTTTTTCTCTCTACCTGAATTAATTGAGTTTAAAATGTATTTCCCTTCAATCCTAATAGTTGGGCATACAGTAGATATTGAGTGACCTTTACTGCAGGTTCAAATACTTAGGGATCACTTATTTTATGACAGGCAGGTGGCAAAGTGGAAAAAACAAGGAATCTGACCCTTTTTTGCATTTAGCATACTGCCTTCCTTCAATGTAGAATTTACGCAGGTTACCCCTTTGAATAAAGCACAGCATGTGCTCCAGAGCACTGTATTCAGGAGGGGTGTACCCCCTCACCCTTTACCTGTCCTATATCCCAGGCCACACCAGGGCACTGTCACTAATTTTAGTTGAGGTACAGACTGAAGCCATAGTGGGGAAGTGTTTGCTAAATGAGCATTAAAGGGTACAATGCTGCATCCATTAGTGATTTTGCACTTCTTCCCCCAGTAAATGACCCCTATAAGTACCAAAACACATATTAGGGACTTAAAAAGAAAAGTCAGGTAAAGGCCAAGGAGGTAATGTATATGTTAGAGAGTAAGTAGAACCTTTGGGAAAATCATATTTATTCAATTGAATGTTTCCACTAACATTTAGGTTTACCAAATGTACTGCAGTTATTTCTACCTGAAAATGTAGATAGGAGCTGTAACACATTTAGTTTGCTTTCACAAGCATATCCATTCTGTTATTATCCCAGCATAAGGAATAGGGGAACATTCCACCAATAGCTCTTGCTTTCACCACCGCTGCATCAATCATCAGTGCTTTAATTAAGCATTACATTTAACTCTATAATCAAAGACTGAGAGGATACATTCAGTTTTGTTTGCTTTTACAGACGAGGGCTACTTATTATTACTGTCAGTGTAAGACTTTCATTTACCTGGGATGTCAAACCCACAGAAACATTTTGTAACTTGGAGCCAGCGAGAAACCTAGCTGAAAAGTATTTACATTTCTCGTGCTGTATATTGTATATTGATTTTTGTATATTTTGCTTATTGCAACCAACCATGTACTTACCAGTGTTTTTAGTTCTCTGCTTGTTGCGGAGAGGAGGGACCTCTAAAGCAGTAATTCCGGAGTTCTCGAATATGTTCACCTCTACGGAAAGGCGTCCCAGTAGCTGCTGTGGCCTGATGCTGATGGCATGCTCATACTTTCCAAGGCGCCGCTGTAGGAGTTCCTCATACATCAATAAAAAAACAGCCTTGTTCCGTCCAGGAATGCTTGCAGAGGCTTTGAAGATTTCCATGCCATTCTCTCTATAGCATACCAAGATAATACGTTTATTTTTTTTTAAATAAACAACTTAATTTCACATTGCAAATCCAAACACCTCACTATTGCATAAGAACTGTGGTGTGGTGTAATTTCTTAAAAGCAAAGACAAAATAATGCTTTGAGCATTTCCTCACTAACATTGCTAATGATCTACTTCAACTTCATACTGGACACAGGTCAGTGTTGCAGGCTGTCAACACATATCATAATTTATACATGTGACGTTTATTCTCTATTGCACCGAGATTCTCTATGATATCAACAGCAATATTGCAGGAGTTAGCCCCTGCTCCTACTCTCAGCTGCTGATATGCAGTCTAACGTTCCTAAGGTGCATCTTAAGTTCACCAACCTAAAAGAGGCATAACCGCCATAGTTACCTTTCAACAAAAAAACCCACAAGAGAATCCTTGTCTTGGACTCTACTAAAGGTGTTACCTTACTTAGCCTGTACTGTCTGTATTTAAAACCTCATATCCTTGCTTACCCATTTTCTCCATTTCCAAGGATGTTATTATTCCTAAATTCATTGTCCTCATTAGCCATTTGTTTCCTCCAAGTGACTTCACTATGATATGTCCTTCCTCCAACAATCCTGCAGTACATAAGGGGAAAACATTTTTTCTTTTATATAGCAAGGTTTGACTGTTTTTAGAGACCAAAACAGAACATTAATTCAAAGTAGTGTTTAAATATTACATATGCTTTGATGAATTTTGCTAGTCAAGTAACTGATTTGTAAATTTATATTGCAAACTTCCCACTAACACAATTAGAGGTTAGTTGCCAGTTAATACATTGCTTAATGGTTAACAGGTGATGATTATGTATTTCCTGCCCATGTTCAATCTTGTTTTGTAATACCTTACTGTACACGTATACAGGTATTTGGAAAACCCTTACACAGAAAGCTCCAAATTACGGAATGGCAGTCTTCCATAGACATTATAATGAAATAATCAAATTTCTTTTCTCTCTGTAATAATTAAACAGTACATTCACTTGGCCAAACTAAGATAAATTAATCCTTATTGGAAGCAAAAACAGCCTTTTGGGATTATTTAATATTTACATTATTTTCTAGGAGACTTAAGGTATCTAGATCCAAATTATAGAAATGATCTGTTATCTGGAAAACCCCAGGTTCCCATACCTGTACCTACTGCACAAAAAGCAGACACACACACACACATATTAGTCTATATTTCTCGAGAAGAGGAGAGAGTAATCCACAAACAATTTGTGCCTTGGCATCAAACCCAAAAGCCCAGCACAGTATTATTATCTTGGGTACAAAATTATTTGATTTTATTTAAAAAACATTCTTTAAAAACTAGTGTATTTAAAGGTGAACATTTAATTTCACAAATGAGAACGATTAAGAGAAATCCTATAATTAAACAATGAATTAACAAGCCAAGCAGTGATATTAGGCATGTTAGTTAGATTTGCAGTTATATTTTTTCAAACTGGCCCACTGATTCAAGCCTTATAAATTAGTTGCCTATTTGGCCAGTGATACATGTGGCTGAATTATACAATAAATCACCAAACTGACTCAAACACAGAAAATACTCCTGAGTGGCCAGGGTTAGTCAGGTGGATAACCACAAATACTTACATGGTGAAGTTGGAGACAAATGCTGCTGCTGGAATCAACATCTGGAAAATGCCTTCCTTGGCCTCAGCTGCTCGATTCACCATAGTGCAAGAGACAGCCGTGAAAGCATATCGTGACATAATAGTGGACTTCACGATGAATTCAGCTACTTGTGGTTTTGTTTCCTTTAAGATGAATAATACTATATAAATATTATTAAATGCTGTATTGTGATATAGTACAAGTTCCTGCATCAGGTTTATTGCATGTGGCATGCAACAGCAACTGCCATAGATGTCAGGCTGAGGTGGCAGACTTTCTACATATGACTTGACAATGTCCCCAAATTCAACACTTTTGAAGATCTATGACATCATACATGTCCACATCCTTGTTTTCCCCCATTGCTGCCTACTTGGTGGTTTTGAGGGAGTCGTAACAAATTCTAGAGCCTTCTTGCCAGAAATTTGCTTTACTATGAGATAAACTGTTATTTTTTTATGGATGGGCCCTAAAATATCCCTTTCTGCCCCCACCCCCCACTACTTGAAAACCAATTTAAATTATTTTTTTAAAAACTCATTAACATCAAGGTTGTCTGTCTGGATACCTGTAAGTTCTGATGTTTCCAGTGTGGTTGTAATAGCCTACTTGTTCATTAGAATAAACAGTGGAACACTTGTAGGAAGCACAGTAGCACAATGAGCAGCATTACTGTATTGTGGCACAGGGGTACTGTTTGTTATGTATGTGCTTTGAGTTTGTGTTATCCCTGCGTTTATGCTGCTTTTCTCTGAGTTCCTGGATTCATCCCACAATGAAAACTGGGCAGATTCAGTAACCAGTGAAAAGTCTGCAAAATGTTTCGTTGTGGGCACTGAACGTTGGCGACTTTTCTATAGCATTACTTCACCAATGCGAGCAATTCAAAGCAAAGATGCACTAGCGTTCCTTACAGGCTAGAGGTCTTGCGCTCATACTCATTGCATACGGAGGGAAATTTAAAGTTGAATGGACATCTTTATGTTATATGTTGCAGCAAATACATTACATTTACATTGTTAATTACACAATATCCAGGGAACCTTAATAAAGACAATAGAGTTTCTATAATGCCCTACACATGAGACCACTGTATAGTTAATGTTCCATATGTTAGAAAATGTATGGGGGAAACTGGTTACCCAAAAAAAATTTTAAGGACTTGTACAGGCTATCACTCTGAAAAAAGGGAAAGACGCCAACGTTTCCTGAACTTTGATGCCTTTTCCACTAAAGAATATGAAGTAACAGAAAATTGAGGAAGATCTATGCACTCAAGTGCACTTCGCCTGGTCTGAGCTGGTGAAGGCAAGTCTGGTGAAAGAGGTAACATTTCGTAAAATCCGCATTTTAGTCAATTTGCGGAGTAACGTCCATTCGCCAGAATGAATTGTCACCTGGCGATAGAGTGGGAATGAGTGTTAGCGCCAATCTCTTTCGCTAGCGAATTGGTGCCTGCACCTGTTTGTAAATCAGCAATGTCCCTGCGGGCGGTAACGCTGGTGTTTGCCACTTCGCCCTTTAGTAACTCATGAAATATCATTTATCTCATTCAGAAACCATTATGAAAAGAGTTGACCAAATGCAAACTCTCTTTGCATTGCACAGTCTTAAATGGATACTGACATGGGAAAACACTGCACTGAAATCATTTTTTCAAAGAGCAAACAGATTTTTTTATATTTCATTTTGAAATTTGACATGAGGCTAGACATATTGTCAGTTTCCCAGGTGCCCCAGTCATGTGAGTTGTGCTTTGATAAACGTCAGACACTCTTTACTGCTGCAATGCAAGGTGGAGTGACGTCACCCCTCACATCACCCCCTCCCATCTGCAGCCTAACAACAGAACAATGGGAAGGTAACCAGATAAAAGTTCCCTGACACAAGATAAACTAATGGTAGATATAAGAACAGCACTCAATAGTAACAAGTAGAAGTAACAATAGCCTGCCTGAAAGGATCTCCATCATGAAGTGCTGGCTCTTTCTGAAAACACATGACCAGGCAAAATGAACTAAGATGGCTGCCTACACACCAATATTACAACTTGTTGGTCCAGGAATACATTTTATATGGTAGAGTGAATTATTTCCAGTGTAAACAGAGTGATTTTGAAATAAAAACTACAACATAAAAATCATGAAAAAACCCCTTTATACAAAGTTTAAGATTGTTAAGCTGTTTTATATAAGGCCTTTCATGCTTATTGTAGTCAACAGTCTCACAAATATGAAGCTTCTTAGATTATTAAATGTAGAATTATTGCCATAGATCTCACAGTCAGAAACACTGCAATGCTTTGTTTTATTTTATAAATACTAAAGGTATTTTGGATCTTCCATTGTAGCATAGTCAGAAGCCATTTTAGGGCAGTTGTAGTGGAGGAACTTAAAAGGATGATGAGCAAAAACTCCAACAGAGCTTCACCAGAACTTCATGATGGAATCCTTCATTGTACCCATGTGACTGTTTCTATTTCTGTTGTGCAGAAGCCAACAGAAGCCATATCTTGTGTTATAGCAAGGTTTTAGCACTCTGGATTAGAGTTACTGTCCCTCAAAGCAAAACATGACCAATTACCCTTAATCTGACAGCCTTATTAAGAATTTCCAAAACTGCTGTCTGGAAATGCCCATGCAGCTGCAGCTCCTCTTTACTTCCTCATCTGCCAATGCACCATACACTGGCAGATATAGTACAGATATTGCCAGATTACATTTTTAAACCTGCCTAATTGACAAACCTATCCATAGTGCAGAGACAGCGATTGGGATTGTTGGGTCACCATGCACATACTGCAGCTCAGTTGCAGCTGTTTTATCAGTGTGTGTGTGTATGGCCAGCTGAAAATGTTTTTTTCTTTTGCTTAAAAGATTTTAGTCATGCTGGGAATTCAAAGTCAGCATCTCATGTTGGAATCAATTTGTCAGACCAGGGAAATTGCTAGTTGTCAACTCAACCTAATAATTTTCCTCTGGCAAAACCAATCCCTTCTGCTGTCAATTTGAAACTTACAGCATAGCTCATTTGTTTCTGAAAAAGTATTTCAAAAGAAAACACTATTTGTAAGGCAGATATATTTACT